>NW_020221290.1:0-23707 GCF_003070985.1 Temnothorax curvispinosus
CACTCGTTGAGCGACGGCGACGTTCTCTCTTTGGCTGATGCGTCGAATACTGGTCGAATTCTCGTCGTACTGCCCTCCTTCACCACGTGACGATGAGGTAGATAATAGCCCCAATCATTCTCCTCCTGCACCGGGACACGCTCGATGATCCCCTCAGCAAGCCATTCGCCAAAAACTGCATCATAATCAGCATACAAATCCTCGGCCTTCAATTTCCATACCGTAGACTGCAACCGATACATAGCCGTCTCCTTATTATGTGGCAAAGCAGGGTGATTCGGCAACCACGGCAATTGTATCTCGTATCGCCCCTCTTCGTTAACTCGCACGGTTTTCAGAAAAGCTTCTTGCATCTCGACATCTCTTTCCTTCCGTGTTTTCGTCTTGATTGGATCACGTATTCCCAGAATGTCTAACGACCATATGTCCGCGATCTCGTCTTTGTTTACAAACAGCGATATAGCAGTCATCGCGGCATTCTCCTTTGTTTCGACTTCGGGAACCTTACCCATAACTGTCCAACCAAGATACGTTTCTATTGCGACTAAGCCGTTTTTCAGTACGTGTATACGGCCCGTATACAACTTGCCGGCCACGTCGGCACCGATAAGTACTGAAATCGACTCTCTCTTGCTATGCCGATCACTTACATTGATGTCGAATTTTTTCAGCTTCCGATCCCACTCTCCGATTTTTATTAGCGGTACTCTCTCACAAATCACAGCTTGGTCCAGCGCGACGAAATTACAGCGATAATTATTGTCTCGACTGCTCAAGCAAATCCGATATTTTTTATGTCGCACCGCGTCCGATTTTTGTCCACCGAAAAAGGAGTGTGTCATCGTCTGCTCGGCAATTGGCTCGTAATCTAGGTGCTCAGCCGCTTCCTTGGTGATGTAAGATTTCTGAGATCCGGTATCGATAATTGCGCGAACAATAATTTCCTTGTTTTCATTCCGCAATTTCACACACAACGTTTGCATTAACACTTCCGGATCACTCGAGACGTTTGCCAGATTGCAATCACTATTCGTTTTCTCAGAATCTTTTGGTTTAGAATCAACTTTACTGTCCTTGTCCTTTTTCTCTATTTTAGGGCACATCAGAAGTACATGTCGTATCGAACACCAGCTACAAATCACTTTAATTCGGCACTGTTTAAAATTGTGTCCAGCTTTCAGACAATTAAAACATACGCCCTGTTTTTTCGCGTGCTCTCGTCTTTCAGAGAGGCTCATTTTCCTGGCATTTTCGCAACGCGCACTTTCGTGATTGGAATTGCAAAATATACACGCACTATCTTTTTCTTTCGTCGTCAGCAATCCCATCGCGGTCGAAACATCCTCATTCTTCGCGCGTGTCTTCGATCGTCGCTTTTTCTCACTGTCTGCATTATCCGCCGTTAAATCAAAGCCTTTGACCGCCATAGAAATCTGTAGTTCATTTTGTACTTCTCCTTCCAAGAACTTGATAAGTTGCGTCAGTCGATCCCTGCACTGATACGTCGCAATATCGTTACTTTGCAACGCGGCATTGTTTACGGAACTTCTCTGCCACGCGCGTAAAATGTCTTCCGGCAGCGATGATTCCACAAGCGGAAATAGCATCGCCGCACACTTATCTGTTGTGACGCCCAGAGATTCGAGTGCTCTTAAATGTGACTCAATTTTATCGTACAAACTCGTAAGGGAAAGAGCCTTGGATTTCAATGCATTTTGCAAAACGAGTTGTAAAAGCTCGCGCACATATACTTCGATTTGTAGATCATCACGTCCAAAACAATTCTTTAGGCTGCTAATTACCTTGTTATAATTCTCGGCCGTGGGCGAATAACTCTTCACTAAATCGGCGGCACGAGAGTCAGGAGATATTGGAATTTATTTTCATTCGCGATATCCGCGTCATCATGAATTTTCTTGAATAAACTCCAGAACTGTAGCCATTCTTGCACGTCTCCACTGAATTTAGCCAACTCGATTTTCGGTAATTTAAACGACTTTTTGCTGTCTCCTAGTACACCGCTTGTATTCATCGATGGCACACGATTTTCTCTCGGATCGGCATAATCGGCCACGGTCTTACATACAGGTCTGGAAACTCCACTGGAGGGGGTAGGTCGCTTATTGAAGCAACTTGTAATTCGTTTTGCCGCCACGAGAGGCACTGCGGGAAGGTAATGCCACTTGGTGTGAGACACTACCGTGTCTCTTGACTACTATTTTTATAATACAAACTTGCAATTTAAGAAATGTAAAATGTAAAATAATTAATGTATTAATAATTTATAATGTTATAATATTGTTGCGCCCGCTCGCCCGTGCCAAGACGTTCGTTCTCGTGGGCTGAAATTGGCTTCGCTCCGCAGAAGTTTCAAGCCGAAGCGCGTCTCTTGACAACGGGGACGCATAGAATTATCGATTTAATTACTGCCTGTCAGATTGATCTGGTGACTCGAATCGTTCGGTTCGGTTTCCCAGAACTTTCTTGTATTCTGTTCTGAGTTTAAATAAACCCGAGTTCCTATTTGTATAACGAGAGTGGTTATTTCTGCGATCCCGGAAGTACGCGGACGCGTTCGTGAGTGCGCGCAACACGAATAGCGAACGGAGCGTAACATTTTTTGGGGGCTCGTCCGGGATCGCAGAAATAACCACTCTCGTTATACAATCGTGTGAGTGTGTGTGCCATGACGACGCTAGTTGCGACGAGAAAGAGACGCCTGGTGGACTCTTCGGAGCCTGCGACGGAGTCGGCAGCTTCAGAGACGGCAACTCTCCAAGCCGTGCTACAGGAGATGCGGCAAATGCGCGAGGAGCAGGCGCAACGTGATGAGAAACTCGCCGCAATGCTTCGCCGGTACGATGAGAAGCTCCAATTTTTACGGGGAGACCGGTTGCCTTCTCAGGAAACACAGCTAATTCCTTCCAATATTAGAGCAAATCGCGGTCCGGAAGTAGAAGCCGTTGGTGTGGGAAACGGCGCGCGCAGTAAAATCGGATATAAACTTAAACCTGACACGTTTGACGGTGTGGTTCCGTTACGAAAGTTTTTCTCGCAATTTAATTTAATCGCGCGCGCGAATCAATGGGACGATGCGATCAAAACCGTAGCTTTGGCGTCGTGCTTAAGGGGAAAAGCGCGTTTTGTCCTAGAATCGGTAGAAAATTTAGAGAATTTGGGTTACGAAGAACTAAAGTCCAAATTAGAACTACGTTTCGGTGAGGGGCAACTTTCGCAAAATTATTATACTCAGTTTACGAACAGAAGGCAAAGATTCGGGGAAGATTTAGCTACTTTCGGTCACGAATTGGAAAGGCTCTCTCGATTAGCTTATCCTGAGTGTCCCTACGCGGTTCGAGACAAGATCGCGTGCGCTCAATTTGTTTCTTCCCTTTCGGACGGATTTGTTAGAAGGACTCTTCAGCTAGAAGGAATTACCTCGCTGAAGTTGGCTATAGAGAGGGCAAAGGCTGTCAAAATTATACAGGGAGGAAATTTTGAAAGAAGGAGGGATTTTGAGAAGCGATTTGAGAAGAGGAAGGATAGGGGCGTGAAGAGTAATAAAAAGGGGGACGGAGATGAAAAAGTCGAAGAAAGAGGAAAGAAAGGTTATGGTTATGAGCGGAGGGATTGGAATAGAACAAAGGAGTGTTGGAATTGTGAAAAGGAGGGACATTTCCGGTTTGAGTGTCCTGAGAACAAGGGAAACTCGGTTTAGTTGCTCTCGGCAGGGGGAGAACAACTGAAGTGGGCATTACCCCGAGTGTTAATTGTTCTCAAACTTTTTCTGTTAATCGAATAAAGTCAAGTTCAAATTATTTTAGTTATAAGGGGATGTTGGATGGTAACGAGTGTTGTTTCAAGATAGATACAGGTTCGGATGTTTCGATTCTTAGTAGAAGAATGGTTAGAGAGGGCAAGCACATCATTCAGATTAAGGACAATTCTCTTAGATATCCCACTGGAGAGGTAGTTCCCATCGAATTTAAGGTCATGGCAAAAGTTCTCTTGGGAAAATATTTCGTGGAAATTCCTATGTATGTAATAGACTTGGATGATGATTGTTTATTAGGTGTAGATTTCTTAAGAAAGATAAATTTAGAAAATGTTTTTGAATTTGCTTTCATTTCTTCGGAATCCGATAAAGAAAATGTTTTGAGTTGTTCTCGAATTCAAGTTTCTTCCGAAAGAGCTCCATTCTTGAAAGAACTCTATACTAATAATTCCTCAAATTTAAATAAGGCTCAGAAGGAAATTTTTACGGATTTCTTAGAGGAGTATCAGGATGTATTTTCCGAGGAGATTGTTGCTGGTAATTGTGGAGTCGTCGAACATGTTATCAATTTAGAAGATTCTTCTCCCATTAAACAGATTCCTCGTCGAATTCCCTTACGAATGCAAGGGGAAGTAGAAAAGATTATTGAAGAAATGAGGAAGCAAGGGGTTATAGAAGAGTCGCAAAGTCCGTGGATTTCTCCTGCTGTTTTGGTAAGAAAAAAAGATGGAACGTTGAGATTTTGCGTCGATTATAGAATGGTAAATGCAATAACTAAAAAAGATTCGTTTCCCTTGCCTAGAATAGATGACATTTTCGATCAGCTTTCGGGAAACTTTTGGTTTTGCACTCTGGATCTTAAAAGTGATTATTGGCAGGTAAAGATTCGTCCTGAGGATAAGGAAAAGACTGCCTTTTCTATTGGACGTGAATTATGGCAATTCACTGTAATGATTTTGGGCTGTGTAATACCCCTGCTACTTTTGAGCGTTTAATGGAAAAAGTATTGCGAGGATTATTATATAAAATTTGTTTGGTTTATTTGGATGATGTAATAATTTTCGGTAAAAATTTTAATGAAATGCTAGAGAATTTAAAGAACGTGCTCTCACGGTTACGTTCTGTTAATCTTAAAGTAAACCCTAAAAAGTGTATTCTTTTTGCAAAGGAAGTAAAATATTTGGGATATATAGTCTCTTCAGGAGGTGTTACTACAGATCCGGAAAAGATCTCTGCTGTGAAGAATTGGCCGATTCCACATAACAAGAAGCAGCTTCGAAGTTTCCTAGGGTTTTGCTCATATTATCGGGTAAAAGAATTTTCTTCTTTAGCCAAACCTTTATATGCTCTAACAGAAAATCAGGTTAAATTTTCTTGAGACGAGAAATGTCAAAGTGCATTTTTAGAGTAGAAACGAGTGTTATCTTCTTCTCCAATGTTATCCTTCCCGAGTGGGGAGGGAGAATTTATTTTGGACACTGACGCTTCGAATATTGGAATTGGCGCAGTCCTTTCACAAAAGCAAGAGGGAGTAGAAAAAGTCATTGCTTATTTCAATCGTGTACTTAGTAAGTATGAGAGGAATTATTGCGTTACTCGTCGAGAACTCTTGGCGATAGTCGATTCTATTAAATTTTTCCGGCATTATCTTCTAGGGCGGAAGTTCTTAATCCGTACGGATCATGTTTCTCTTAGGTGGTTGATGTCCTTTAAAGACTTAGAAAGGCAATTGGCGCGTTGGCTGGAGAGACTCCAGTAATATGAGTTCGAGATTATTCATGAAAAGGCTTAATTCACAAAAATGCCGATGGGCTTTTTAGACGACAATGTGAATCATTTGGTTGCGAATATTGTATCAAAATGGAAAGAAGGCAGATGGAAGAATCAAGAAAATCAGTCGCTCGTATTATTCTCATAGGAGAAACTCTTCAAGATTGGCGCAAGGAGCAATTAGAGGACGTTAGCATTGCTTTTATTTACCGCGGGAAGGAAACGGGAATACGTCCGTCTCGTTTTGAAATACCCGCTGGAAATGTCTCCGCCCGAATATATTGGTCTTATTGGGATGCTTTGAGTTTAAAGGACGGGGTTCTTTATAAAAGATGGAAAGCACCGAATCTTAAGTCAAGTATTTTTCAGCTTATTGTTCCTCGAAACCGTGTTAACCAGATTCTAGAAAAAGCGCATGATTCTTTTTCTGGAGGACACTTTGGAGTCAATAAAACTCTCGAAAAAATCCGAAAGCGGTTTTATTGGGCTACCTGTAAACAAGATGTGGAGGAATGGTGCAAAACTTGCAAAGTTTGTGTGTCTAAAAAAGGCCCTTTGGGGAAGGGAAAGTCCCCATTACAAATTTATAATGTTGGGGCCCCATTCGAAAGATTACAAATGGACATACTTGGCCCTCTTCCTATTACTACTTCCGGAAATAGATATCTCCTCGTCATTGTTGACTGTTTCACTAAATGGGTAGAAGTTTTTCCTCTCAGAAATATTAGGGCAAGTACAGTGGCAGAAGTCTTCGTTAATCAAGTCATTTCTAGACACGGGGTCTTTTTAGAAGTCCATACGGATCAGGGGAAAAATTTTGAGTCCAAACTTTTCGCGGAATTGATGAATCTCCTTGGAATTCGGAAAACGAGACAACTGCTCTGCATCCGCAATCGGATGGACAAGTCGAGCGGCAACATCAGACTATTGTTAATTATTTGGCGAAGTATATTTCTGAAAATCAAAAAAATTGGGATCGCTGGGTCCCTATGTTTTTATTGGCATACAGATCTTCTAAACACGAGACTACTGGAGTAACTCCCGCCGAACTGTGTTTTGCCCGAGATCTTAGGTTACCGTTAGATCTGCTTTTAGGAAGTTTTCCGAGGGGAGAATCTCAGTCAGTTAAAGGTTTTATTGGAAATTTGAAAGAGAAATTGGACAAGATCCATTCCAACGTTAGGGAACGTATGGATATAAAGTCTTCACGAGCAAAGTCTTGGTATGATCAAAAGGCCAGGCAAACTCTTTCAAGAAGGGGAGAAAGTTTGGTTTTATAATCCTCGAAGGATGAAAGGTAGAGCCCCTAAATTGCAGAGCAATTGGGAAGGACCTTTCTTAATAGCAAAAAAGTGAAATGATGTGGTCTACTGTATTCAAAGATCTGTGAGACATAAGAAGAAAATTGTGCATGCGGATAGGTTGGCTTCTTTTTCCGAAAGACATTAGAGTTTGATAGGGATATCATGGACTAGGTTGGGTGTAATAATTTGCGGGGAAGGTTAATTACGGTAGAAATTAAGATTGTTGTGTTGCATTGTTTACTGCGCGTGTTATTTTGTTCTTAGAAATTTACGGAAGCCGAAGCGGTCGTAACTCCTCGCCGAGTTGGACATCTTGGAAGCTGGCTTGTTGCCGAACCTAATACCGGCGAAGGATAAGACTGCCTCTCTCACGGTTGTTTGATCCGTGGTTTTTCCGTGAGACATAGGGCAAATGCCGAGGCAGGGACTTGGGGAGTCTTTCGAGACGTTGGGTCCACGGTAAGCTTCCTTCCCCTTGTCCGAAGATTTAGAAGAGGAGCAGCGACATCTCCGACGACTTCGGGAGCGAGGAAGAGGCCTGTGTTGGGAGGCGAGATCTCCTGCGAGGGAACTGATGAGGGGTCGCCCTGGAGTCGGCAGGGGGGAGAGAGTATCTCCTTCCGGAAGATGTCGATTGGGGACTCGCTCTATGAGGAAGAGGACATGATCCTGAACTTCCAGAGCGGTTGGGACCGAGAAGAGGACGGTGCCCGGTAACCTGTGGCAGCAGCCCAGGGTAGGGCAGGAGGCCGTGAAGAGGACATGATCCTGAACTTCCAGAGTACGGTTGGGACCGAGAAGAGGACGGTGCCCGGTAACCTGTGGCAGCAGCCCAGGGTAGGCCACCCCGGTACCCTGGAATCGTACAGAAAAGTTCGCCCAGTCAGGAAACTGCCCCTCCGGATTGTCGGGACGACAATCTGAAGAGGGGGGGCAGTGTTGCGCCCGCTCGCCCGTGCCGAGACGTTCGTTCTCGTGGGCTGAAATTGGCTTCGCTCCGCAGAAGTTTCAAGCCGAAGCGCGTCTCTTGACAACGGGGACGCATAGAATTATTGATTTAATTACCGCCTGTCAGATTGATCTGGTGACTTGAATCGTTCGGTTCGGTTTCCCAGAACTTTCTTGTATTCCGTTTTGAGTTTAAATAAACCCGAGTTCCTATTTGTATAACGAGAGTGGTTATTTCTGCGATCCCGGAAGTACGCGGACGCATTCGTGAGTGCGCGCAACACGAATAGCGAACGGAGCGTAACAATATATTAATATAATAATAATTTATAATGTAATAATATATTAATGCATTTTAAATGTAAAATATGACATTTGCAAAATGATATAGTCTTGTTTGCAAGTGAGGGTAAGTAACGACGATTGATTCTTTAATAAAACCTGTTTTTTCAAATACTGTGGAAACTGCATAAAGGAAAATATACTTATTTTATTATTTTAAGGGAGTAAAAAAGTACTTTTATATAAGAAATGCTTTATTGGTTTGTCAATTTCGACAATTTTTTTTTCTGTACAAATTGTTTTTGCATTTTTTGATTTTCTTGAAAAGCATATTGTCGCATACGTAATCTAAGATAATAAACTATTACATATGAGAGGATTTCGGAGGCATGTTCTGTGCAAGGAAAAGAAAATGTATAGGTAGTAAGTACTTCATTGACAGTTAAGTCAAAAACGTCGATGCAAGAGCAATACTTCGCAAAGCACGCTTCAATGTGGCGGATGAGGTAAAAAAACCTTAAATTAGCGTGAATCAGTTTGCCGCGGGATTTCATGTCGACCAACTGAGACACAGCAGAAGGGCTTGTGGACTGGGATCTTACAGCTTCTTCACAACTCACACAGGATTTGTACTTTTTAAGTATCTGTTTGCACAGGTACCCTAGAAGTACAATTTATAATATTATCATGTGATTGAAAAAATGCAAAAAATAATCGGAGCGAGATAACATGTATTCTACATTAAATACCTAAAAGCGGAGTTATGTAAGCACATTAGTATAGTAAGCACTAGGACAGAACATTAAGCTGAATTAGTGAGCTACAAACTTCAATTTTGGTTAGTAAAAAGCATTTTAAGCGGAAAAAATTAGTTAAAACGAAAAACCTGTTACATAATAAATTATACAGTCAAGGATTGGGGATTGTGTATAATTATGATCAAGGGTATTGTCAATAATATCCGCTTCCCAATCGTCGTTTTCGAGTACCGCGTCCAGTTTCTTCTGAATGTCTTGCAGATACCTACAGTATTTAGCCTGACTCTTTCCATAGATAGCCTGCAGATCGCTGATTGAGACTAAAATTGGTGGTGATCTATCGTTCGATACTGTGCAATTCCCAAATTTTGGGGGCTTAATTACATTGTACACAGACAGCATTTTATACAGCTGTAAGAATGTAGGGCAGTTTAGATGGTCATTACATCCCGCAGATTGGCGTATTGTACCAAAGAATTTCTAAAACGAATTCGACGTAGTTACAATAATACGTTAAGCATTAATGCAATGCAATGACCGTGCGAACACCGTCGTATATGACACACGCAGAAGAACGTCGAAAATAAAAGTGGACAATCAGGCGCAAGCAAAAGTTTTGCGAAAGTTTGTTGAACAAAAAAAGAACTGTACCTCTAAGTTGTCCTGATTTACTTTTCCTGTCAGTAAGTACTGAAAATCGAATTTCTCAATGAGATAGCGGCACATATCCATCGTAGATTGAAGCGACAACCTGAGTCCTTTGGATGTTTCAGGAGTAAGATATTCTTCGGGCTTGATGTCTCCTTTGCAAACTACCGACTCCCAATCGTTCAACCAACGTAATGAATCTTGTAAAAGCACCTGATAAAAAAATTAAGATAAAACCATTATTGTCTAAAAAATCAATGATGGTTTTACCTTGAAATTGTTAGAATCCGGAGTTAGCCCTTCATTTGAAGACTTCCGATTTAATGCGTCAAACATGTCATTTATTTGTTTGCAGAAGGAGATCATCTCTTCACATCCAATGAGCGATTGACATTTATGCGACAAGTAGAACGACAATCCATTAGCTACAGAATTACTAAAGATCTGTAATACAATGAATTAGTTTAGACTTGTTGAACGACGATATAAACATATTTATTTGCTGTCGAACTAATGTACAAAAGTACCTGGGTTGCGAGTCGAACGCGCATTTTTGATGTATTATCCAATTCCACGTGTCTTTTCGTAATTCTTGGGCATGCGCGGGCGTTACCTACGTGAACTTTGTCGAGATCGTACAAATTTGTTAAATATTCCCAGCGAATGTACTTTTTCGTAGGTGCTATCTGCAATTCAACGAAACTATTAAATATCTGTACGACGAATATAAGAAAAAATAAATAATACTTAGTATTATATTTTTCCAACTATTCTGGTATTAAAACAAAGGCAGTTATTAAGAAGTTTTGGCAATACCGTCTTTCAGATACGGTAAACGTAATCGAATGTCTATAAGACACTTATAAGATTTAAAATAAAAACACCATTTTAATATTAATACATGGAATTTCGATGTTAAAGAGGTAAGTAAAAGCGGAAATAAATTCTTTTTAGTGTATATTTTTCTTTTTTTAGGTTTACCGAAAGGAATTGACAAAATTTTTATTGGTAAGTACGGAAACGTTAAAGAGGTAAGTAAAAGTGGAAATAAATTCTTTTTAATGTACATGTTTCTTTTTTCAGGTTCACCGAAATAAACATGGTCAATAAGGAATTTTTGCAATACCGTCTTTCAGATACGGTAAACGTATCTGAATTGTTCAGATACATTCACTATGTACTATCTAAACAATTTAGATACGTTTACCGTATCTGAAAGACGGTATTGCAAAAACTCCCTATTGACCATGCTTATCCCATTACATTTTTTTTCAGGTATTCCGGTATTCAAATGAAGCTAATTGTAAGTATCTCCTTTGTGTGACAATTATTGATATATTTTATATTTTATCTAATATATATTATACTTATGTTGACGCTATTATACATTTTTTTAACTTACCCGTAATCGCTTTTTGTTATACAACCGGTTCCGTATGTTCTTGATAAGATGTGGTGTATCAGAGAAAACAAATACTTTTCTTTCGTCATCCAACGGGTGCGTAAACCAGGTCTTAGTGTTTTCCATCGTGCCCCTGACGTCCAACATCTTCCACATTTTTGCATTTGTCGCAGCTCCATCGGCAACAACACCGTGGATCGTTGCTCCGCACTTTTCTAAATAGATGATCCCTTTGACTACCAATTTGGCAAGCTCTTCTCCCTTTACAGGGTTTTTCGACGCAAATACTCCGATTGTCTGCGTGTATGTGTCGGCGATGGGTTGGAACATCATAACAAGGCCGTGTGTTGCTTGATCGTTGACGTCTGTCGATTTTGGTCCGTCATCCCCAAAATCCGTCAAGCCAGTGTAAGTAAGATTTTTTGAACAAACGGCGACCGATTTCTTTAAGTTTATTTCATCCAGCAATAGTATCCCGTGACGTTGCATACGTGTTTTAGAAGTAAACTTTTCCTTCAAGAGCTCCGCAAACTGCTTGTCGAAACCGCATTTCATATTTATAAGTGACAAGTATGTGCGTACCGTTCTTCTGCACGGTAATGGCAGAACATTGCTTTTGCGTAAAAACTCATAATATCCGGGGCGATCTAATGTTCATTAACATACACAGCATCATCCACTCTTCTGTGTATCGTCTACCTTTGGCACTTGTTTTACTTGCAGCTCCGATAATTTCTTTCAGGGCTGCTTTCTAAGTGGCTGGCACGTTCAATTCTAAACACTTCTCGTCTAATGTCGTCGTATTTTTCTTTGACAGTCTGCATCAACAGATTGACCTGCAACTTTGCTTGATTCTTTGCACATCTTTCTCGTCTTTGTTTCATTCGCATTACTTTCAGCTTACGTTGATTGACAGGATTCGGAAGATCACGAATACGATGCAAAGATGGACGATTTTTCAATCTCGATACTTGTTGAAGTATACGTTTTCTGAGCTTTGTGCAGTTGTCGCATTTTTTCGTTTCCAAAACCATACTGCACTCTTTGTGTCGCCATTGTTGGGTCCAGTCTTGGAATGGGGTATTAGCGGGCACACAGTGGACATCAATGTCGCCCAGACCACTACAAACATTCATGTTCTGGAATTTTTCCAAAATGCGTGGCATGGAGTCGGCTATATTATAAATTTGCTTCAGTTTCGTTCCCTGTGTGTTGACGTGACGCCCATTAACGTAATATTGCAATTGTCTGTCAGTGTCAAGAACAACATGTTTTAGAGCCAGCGGAAAGTGCATGCCGCTATCAGTTCTCGGTTTTGCATATGAAAATAGAATACGTTGTCCCTTTTGAGCGGGCAATTCACCGACGCTCCAGAATTTCGGTATTGTAGCAGAATATGTTTCACGGGCACTGGTATTCGTACTCGCTTCTTGAATGCTTATAAGACACTCATAAGATTAAAAAAAAAAAAAAACACCACTTTAATATTAATACATGGAATTTCGATCTTAAAGAGTAAGTAAAAGTGGAAATAAATTCTTTTTAATGTATATTTTTCTTTTTTTAAGTTCACCGAAAGGAATTGACAACATTTTTATTGGTAAGTACGGAAACGTTAAAGAGGTAAGTAAAAGTGGAAATAAATTCTTTTTTGTACATTTTTCTTTTTTCAGGTTCACCGAAAGGAATTGACAACATTTTTATTGGTAAGTACGGAAACGTTAAAGAGGTAAATAAAAGTGGAAATAAATTCTTTTTTATGTATATATTTCTTTTTTTAGGTGTACCGAAAGGAATTGACAACATTTTTAATGTAAGTACTGAATCATGTATTTTACGTTTATCACTGTATATTGCCCATCAACGATTCCTTTTCTGAGGTAAAGGGGGGGACATACAGGCCTACAGACGCTATTGGTTACTTCTATTAAAGTCACTAGAACTTCTATGCTCCCCCTTTATCTCAGAAAAGGAATCGTTGACGAGCAGTGTATGTACACACGCGGTATTAATGCCTGGACACCGAAAATTGGATGCGTTTCGGAAACTCACTCTTTGTCTTTTTCTAAGGGGGACAGTTACAAAGAGACGAAGAGTGAGTTTCCGAAACGCATCCAATTTTCGGTGTCCAGACATTAATGACCGCGTGTGTACTCAATAATTCAATTTTTTTTAGTTTGCATGTATATTTGTGAGTATGAATACAAATGCTTTTAGCAGTTATGATTTATTAGTGTACAATTTAATATAATGTATGCAATAAAAAATCTTGATAACTCACGTTCGCTGAATACCGAATAAATGTAAAAAAGTTTGTCCTGTGTTTGAAGTTTGGACAATGGCGCAGAAGAAATTTCAGTGTGCGGATCTGACGGTAGAATCATTATTGTATCAGCTTCTTCCATTGCTGTAAGCGATTGTCCATCTTCCGAAATATTAGGTAATTGAATGTATGAGACATCTGTATACAAAAACGAAATATAAAAGATATAATTAACTGACTATATATACTCATTATATTTGTTTTAGCCATGTAACACATACCTTGTACGTAAGGGGTATCTATAATAGATGTGCTCGAGATGTTGACTTGCGCAGAAGAAATTCCAGTGTGCGGATCTGATGTTGGAATCATTATTGTATCAGCTTTTTCCATTGCTGTAAGCGATTGTCCATCTTCCGAAATAGGCAACTGAATGTATGAGACATCTGTATACAAAAACAAAATATAAAATATATAATTAAATGACTATATATGCTCATTATATTTGCTTTAGCCATGTAACACATACCTTGTACGTGAGGAGTGTCTACAGAGTTGATAACAGAGCTCACTTGTGGCGGTCTTCCGACCGCACAATCGATACGGTACGCGCGCCGCGCGCGCGCCAACCGATCACGCGCCGAGCGCGTGGGCCAGACTACGGCCCGCGAAGCTATACGAGAGCGCCGCCGACAGGTGGCAGACTTTCTCGCGTTTCATTTCCCGTCAGGGAAGAATAAAAGGCCACACGGCGACGGCCTAGGCAGCTTTCGACTGCTCTCAGGCTCACAGCCAAGACCAGGAGAAGTCTTTTTGATAACCAATCTTGCCGTCACCTTGCCGCCGCCGAAGCTACGGCCACCACCGAGACGAGCTGCGCCACTTCGCCTGCCGCTACCGAGACAACCTCAGCGGCCCCTGGACTGCCGTCCAGGCCAACTGTGGAAGCTCGTCTCTCTCCAGCTCTCGCCGGTGAGACTGACTCGTCCTCCACGTGCGCTCATCTCAACGTGGGACGTAAGAGTCCGGCGCTACACATCTCCTCGACTATCGTGGACGGTGCCTCCACTCCTGTCGCCTCTGCCACCGTCACCTTCCGAGCGGGTACACCAGGAGACGCAGACCATCCCCCCGGCGCGTGTTCACCGAGGCGTACAACACCAGCCTCCACGCGACACCCAGGAGGTGCAGACCGACCCGGAGTGGGAGGTCACCTCCTCACAAGGGACGCAGACCGAGGAGTCACCGGCACTATCATCGGAGTCTACACAGACTGAGGAACCGGAGCAGTCCCTCACTCCACCGGGGACACCGCCGGCTTGGCGGAAGTTCAGCTCCTTCCGGAGAACCAAGACGCAGCCGAGCATCATCTGGCGTGAGCGACTCCGCGACTAGGAGGAGAAGAAACCAATCGGCCCTTCTCAGGGCCACAGCACAAGAAGAACCCAAACGGCCCTTTTCAGGGCCGCCTCCACGGCCCTTTTCAGGGCCTTCTTCAGCACACTGACACACCTACATCTGTATTATAGGACATAGAATAAACGACCTATTTATTACATATATCTGTCTCTCAACTCACTCGACGATCCCTCTCACGCTACGGCATATCCTCTGCGAAGGGCACGCGACGCCCCAGCGTAAGTGGCTAGCAGGCCACATCACTAAATGTGAAGACGATTCGGCCAACGAGTCAACGGCTTCATTGTTTGTGACATCGTGTAACAATTTTGTTGGTACAGCAAGTTTACTAAGCTGCGGATACTTATATGGGGCCTGTAATATGAAAGAAAATGTGATATTATTTGCGCTTTCACATATTAGTCGTTGTTTCCGAATTTATGTTTACTCAGTAACTTTACTCAGTAATTGAGCTGAACGTACGACTAGCGTCGGAGCGCTCCGTTGTCAGACTGACTGTTACGCGCGAGATCGATAGCTTTTCGGAGCATTGGGAATTTAGCGACCAATCGGTTCGCGAACTGTGGCACGCACGCGAAACATGCGTGATAATTCTGGTATGTCGAGAATCGAAAAGCCTTCCGCAGTATTTACGACGAATAAGCCGGGTCTAAGAATGTCACAGAGCGCTGCTAGAATATTAGGATTACGTGTACACCACCTCTCAGCTCACGTGTACTAGTGTCGAATGTTTGTGTGAAAAATTCATGAACGCATTCCGTAACAGTCATAAAATTTATATTATTAACGAACCTGTGCAATGATGCGACCGCTCCCATCTCGTTTGATCCATTCACGAATAATATGCTGGTCTTCGAAATGCTTGTCATATAACGTGCGTTGGCTTCAGTTTGACGATCCCGGGAATAGCTGCTACCCATTGTCTTAATCGTTCGACATCTTTTGGCACGCGAAACACAGATCGATTATCGATTAGATTTGTCGCCTCTATTGCCCGTTTTGCATGTCGGCACAGCACACGGCTTTGTCATCGCCAAATAATTGATCGGTCTCCTCGGCAAAGCTATAGTAAATCTCGCCGTTTCTGCCGAGATCGGCGTCCTCGGCGATTACCCTGAGTATGCTGCGATGCAAAGGCGTGTCCTTTGTCACGGTGGTCTCGTACTCGATCGGATAGAACAGCGGATTGAGATCGTTCGTGTCGAGAATCGTCACCACCACCGCGGCGTCCGCCTCGAGCGCAATCACTCTGTTTCTACCGTCGCGTTTGCTTGAGGTGGCACGAACTTTGAGCACATATCGGTCTTTGCGTTTTGCGTTCGCGATTTAGCACGTCGACGTTGCTGGTTCGAGTCCGAATCAGGAGGAAGCAAAAATTACCGACCGTGCGCTCCTCCGCTTTAAAGAACTTTTCGCGATCGCCGCTCACTATGCCAAACTTCACGTCACTGTTGGCGGACGCGAGCTTTATGCCGTTCCTCGGGCACAACGTACGTCTTGTCGATGGAATTCTCGGGAATGGAGACAATGCACTACAGCCTGACTGTGACCGTGACAAAGCTTGATTTGTTGGTTATGTTTGTCGGCATTACTCGTTCGTAACGACCCTCGTGGCGGTAAAGCGAATTAAAGGTTGCCTCAATAAGCGACCTACCCCCACCACAGAAAATTGAGCGAGTTTCCAGACCTGTATGTAAGACCGTGTAATCGGCTATCTGCAACTTTGCGGCGATGAACTGACTTTTATACTGGTCCGCTTCGTCATATTCCTTTTGAATATCTTCTTCCGTCGAGCCAGCCGAATCAAACAATAAATCCATAAAGGCCTGTGTGCTTGCTTCTAAATCTTGCATCTTTTCTTCGAACAATTGAAAAGCCACTATAATTTCTTGACGAGTAGCTGCCGATCCTGCACTTCTTAACGCGTCTAATGCATTCAGCGTTTTGGTAAACGCGCGACGATGAGCCGTTCGCAATTTCTTCATTTTATCCATTTCTTTTTGAATATATCGAAACTGTTATTTCACGAGCGAAACACGAGCGAAAACACTGAACCCCGTCCTGTCACGGTCGCCAAATGTTACTTAATAGGCACGGGTATAATTAAATTCGTGAAATACATATAGAAAATGCCACATTTATTACTTAGCTCTTACTTCGACGGCGCGCGTTGTGCTACTGCCGCGAAACCTCTCGCAACCAGCGATCACGCCACCCGAAAAAACATAAGAACATCGCGTCGAACAAAAGGACGCTCGCTCAACGCTCGAACGTAATCCAACAGAGATCCTCCGTCCCCCCGTCCCCAAGGGGATGGGAATTGCTTGGGTGCGGTGTCCCGCGGAAGTTGCGTTCGAAGTTTTAAAGGAGGGACTCAGGGTGGGCTGGAGCAGACCGAAGATAGAGCTGCTCCAGACCCGGCCCCTGAGGTGTTTCAGGTGCCTGGACGTGGGACACGTCTGGCCCCTGTGCACCTCCCCGGTGGATCGCAGCGGGCTTTGTTACCGCTGCGGGGTTAGCGGCCACCGGGCTAGCCGTTGCTCTGCGGCGGTCCCGAAATGTCCGCTATGTGCGGATTCGGGGTTGCCGGCTGGGCATCGGTTGGGGGGGGCTGGGTATTCCCGCCCAAAGATTAACATAAGGGTAGAGAGACAGGCTCCGAGGATGGGAGAGGAGCCTGCCTCTCTGAAAGGGGCAGCGACCCTTTCTACGGGACGGGATGGAGGGAGGATGGCCTGGGAGCTTTCGGGCCCTCGGCCGCTCTGCCCTCCAAGCTGACATAAGTAGAGCGCAGCGGGGCGGGGGGGGGGGCTTGGGCGAGGTCCCCTTTGGGGTCTCTGCCACGAGCGCTCCCTCCGCTCCGCCGGGGGGGCCCGGCCCCGGGGTTTAGTTCCGGATATGGGCCCCCCGAGCCGCGGTCTCGGGGGAGGGTGGACTGGGTCTTCCCCACAGAAATCCCAGCCCGTATTCCCTCCCCTCGGGGTCGTGTGGGGACCGGAGCTCAAGCGGGGACTCGAGCTCTGATCCAGTCCCCGCACAACACCATAGGGGACGCGGCAATGGGGATCGTGGTACCTGTCGTCGCTTAGATTAGGGAATAAGGAGAATCCCGGCCCCGCACGCCATCATCAACGCGCGCGGCGGAGGCCCGGAGTGTCTGCGAGAGGCAGGGGTATTTGTCCTTTCTCGTGGTTCTCCGGGGAGTAAGGACTCCTAATTGGGGTCGGTGGAGGGCCCCTTCCGGATCCAATTATAACAAGTTCCCGGGGGGGCCCTGCGAGAACACCAAAGTAGGCCACGCGTAAGGTTTTTAGTCAGTAGGAGTCCGACATAACCGTCCGCTCCTCCCCGGGAGCGGCGGTACTCATGATGAGTTTTTCTTACGTTAAAAAAAAAAGTACTTTGTCACCTACTTTGAATGTTTCCTTATTACATTTTTTATCGAATTGCAATTTTGCTTATTCTTTTTCATTTTTAGTGTGTTCTCTCGCGACTTGGCTCGTTGCGCGGATTCGTTCTCGCAACTCCTTCGCGTAATCCTCGTATGAATACGTCAATTTTGGAAGCTTAGATAGTGCTGTCGGTAGATTTGCTTGATGTCCGTAGACAAGTTCAAATGGCGTAAACCCTGTCGTAGTATGAGGTGTTGTGTTGTAGGTGAACATCGCGTATGGTATCCATTCATCCCAATCGGTTTGATCTTTATTTATGTAGTACCTCAAGTATTCTGCTAGAGTGCGATGTGACCTTTTCAACGCTCCGTTACTCTCGGGGTGGTATGCAGTTGTTTGAATTTTTTCGATCTTTAATAGCTTGCACATATTCTTAAATATCTCACTCATAAAGTTTGTTCTTTGGTCCGTGAGAATTTTCTCCGGTATCCCGTGTTCCAAGACTATTTTCGTGACGAAAGCTTTTGCGACTGTTTGCTTCCTGATTTTCTACAGGTATCGCTTTGCTGAACTTTGTTAAATTATCTTGAAATGTGAGGAGATATCTGTTTTCGTTGTTTGTAACCGTTAACGATCCTACTATATCGAGCGCGCATTTCTCGAATGGTCGCTCGGGTGTGTCTGTAATGATTAATGGCACTTTCGTTTTTCGGTTTAATTTATTTTTCTGGCAGTACTCGCACTTGCTTATATAATCTTCTACATACGTCGTTATTCCGCGCCAATTGTGTTGTAATCGGATGCGGTTTAGCGTTCGTGTGACTCCCTGGTGCCCTCCTGTAGGCGAGTCATGATATTCGTATAGTATCTGCCGCTTTTCTTTTCTATACTCCTTTGGAGTGTTCTCGTCTTGCTGTGTCATATGTACGGCCGATGCCTCCGTTATCGGGTTTCGGCTCAACGCGTCGGCGTTCAGATTACTTTTTCCCGCTTTATGTACGATCTCGTAGTCGTACTCTTCTAATTTGAGCCTCCATCTGATTGGTCTCGACCCGGAGTCAATAACATTGAACAGCCATATCAACGGCTTATGATCTGTTATTATTTTAAACCTGACACCATATCGAACTCCGGGTAATTCAATACCGGTGCCGTTGTCAATTTTTCTTTTAATACGTCGAAAGCGTTTTGCTGCTCGATTGACCAATTAAACTTTTCTCCTTTCTTTGTAAGCTTGGTCAAGGGCTTGGCTATTTTTGAAAAATTTTCAATGAATTTTCGGTAATATCCGGCTAGTCCGATGAAAGATTGTATGTCTTTCACTTTTTTCGGGGTCGGAAATTCTTTTACCGCTTGTAATTTAGACGGGTCCGGCGATATTCCGTTCTCGGAGATTACATGCCCTAGGTAAATGACCTTCTTTCTTAGGAACGCGTATTTATTTGGCTGCAGCTTTAAGTTAAATTTTCGGAGTCTGATTAGTACCGCGATTAGGCGTGTGAGGTGCTCCTTTAGCGATGCTCCGTATATCACGATGTCGTCGATATATACGAAACATTTCAAGCCTAGTAGTCCGGCTAGTACTGCTTACATTAGCCGTTGAAACGCTGCTGGCGCGTTTTTCAATCCGAACGGCATTCGGTTAAATTCGAAATGTCCGTCCAGGGTGGAAAATGCCGTTTTACTCTTATGGTCCTCATGGATCGGGATTTGATGGTATCCCGATTCTAGGTCTAGCACCGTAAAGTACTTCGCGTTACCTAGTTGGTCGAGTATGTCGGTGATATTCGGCATGGGGAAGGAATCTTCCATGGTTAGGTCGTTGACCGTTCGAAAATCTATCACAACCCGAAATCTTATTCTGCCAGACGCATCCGGTTTTTTGGCAACGACTATTTATTATCGGCGCGTTCCACTGGCTGGCGCTAGGCCGGATTATTCCGTCGTCTAGCATTTTGTGTATTTGCTTTTTCACTTCGGCTTTGTGCTTTTCCGGCAGCCGATATGGTCTTACGTTCACTGGCGCGCTATCGGGTCGCGTATTAATTTCGTGCTCTATGGCTGTAGTCGCGCTCAGCTTGTCTTCGTCTAAATAGAATACATCGCAAAATTCATCGCATATTTGTTCTACTTCTTTTCGCTCTTCGTCGTTTAAGTGTTTGAGCTGTAATTGTTCGCGTAGCTTCTCGCGTCGCTCGGTAATGGACTCGCGTTCCTCGGTCGCGTGTAATGCGGAGTCGTTCACCGGCAGGTCTTTTAACGTTACGTGAGGTGCGAGTATTTCAAACGGCTTGTCCGTCACGTTCAAAATGCTGACCGGGCATTTAAATTCGACTGGCTTTACAAGGCAATGCCCAATAAAAACTCCGGGAGCAGGTTCGCCGCTTTTTACGATGCCTACTCGGTTATGATCGGTGACGGATTCCACGATGGTTTTGCTGCAAAGCGGTAGAGTTATCTTTCGATATGGTCAAAGTTTGAAAGTGGCTTTGCCAATTCTCAACTGCTTTGATGTGTTTGAAATATCGGCCTTGTGTTTAGTTAGGAAATCGTTTCCTAATATTCTCTCATATTCGATAGGGAAGTCGTCCCTCACCACATACATTGTGTGGCGTATTTTCTTACTTCCGAGAGCCACTGTCGCTTTTATTTTTCCAATCGTGTCCGGTTACGCCGATCAGCGCTAATTTTTCCTCTCGCACCATCGTTTTTTCTTTTCCGACTTTTATTAATGTCAACGTCACTCCTGAATCTAGCAAAAGGTTTATTTCCCCTCTTTCTGCTTCCTGAATGGGCAACGTTATCATATCTAGCGGGCCCACCTTGTGCTTCTTGGTTATCTGTGATACCCTATATGTCTCAGCGGCGCGTGCCTTATTTTTTCTGGGCTTTTCTTCTTTCTCGCTGCTGCTGCTGGAGGATGTGTCCTCGCTAGATTCGCTTGCTTTTGTTTTTCTCAGTGTGCTTACTGGTGCTTTTTTAGCAGCTTCCGTTTTAGATCGGTGCTGTCGCTCAGGTTTCAGTCGCCCGTTTAGCGACCAGCATTTGTCTCGCTTGTGCCCTGCTTTCTTGCAATATGAACACTCGATGGTGTTGATTCCACCAGTCTTTTCCGCTTTCGGCAGTGTGTATTGGTTTGCATACCGGCTCGAGCGGCAGTCTCGCCCGTAATGTCCGGTCTTCCCGCATTTATGGCATTGCACGGTAGCACTTCTCGCATTTCGAGCGTTTCCTGCGGGGAATCTATTCCTTAACGTCGGCTGTCCGTTTCTCGGGGAGGGGCCTCTGACCTTTTCCTCTGCGCTGGCGCCGGTTATCGCCTCCTGGAGGCTCTGATATCTTTGCGCTCGCACTAACATTTTAATGTCTTCGTGCAGTCCAATTTGAAAATTGTACAAAGCTTGCATTTTAATGCTTTCTAGAATCGCTTTTTGCTGTTCTTGCGAGTGCTCTTGGCCCTCTTCCATGGCCTCGTACAGTTCTCTCGCTAGTTTCTCGACTCGACGCCCAAATTCCTGTGCGCTTTCGCCAGGTTTCTGTTTTAGCGAGTTGAATTCCAACTGCAAGTGGGTCATGCCGCGCTTTCCGAGATATTCCGTTTCGAACTCGCGCTTCAGCTGGTCGAAATCGCGAATATCGCGCGTGTCAAAGTCGGTCATTGCTTTGCCCATGAACTTCGTGCATAAGATTGCTTCTAAGAGCATGGTTTCGTCCGCGGGCTGTATATTTTTCATCGCGTATGTGCTTGCGTTAATGAATTCACGAACGCGGTCTCTGGATTCTCCGTTCATTTCGGGAATCATGTTACGGGCTTCTTTTAGGCTGAAGAACCCGATATGGTGCCCTGGCTGACTACGGACGTCGTTGTGCGTCCGCCCGTAGGTCACGTCCAGCGGGCCGCGTACGCGTCGTTCTCGCGCGTCGGAGCGATCGTAAGTGGCGGATTTCATTCGACTCAGGCGTTTCTGCTTCTCGCGGATTGCGCGCAGGACTTCTACAGAGCGCTCGAACTCTGCGGCCTATGTGCAAATGGACCGAATTTTGTGTATATCGCATGATTTTATTCTTTCCCTCTGGCGACAAGCTACGACCATTTCATAGCATATTATTTTTTAGTGGAATAGGCCTACGGGGGAAACCACTAAAAAAAAACGCGTCAATTCACAATAGTACCTCCCGGGTGACGCGGAAATCTATTGTGATAATTATATAATTTTAATTATATAATTTTAATTATATACTTAAAAAATTTTACATGCACATATTATTGTATATGCATAGCTTCGAATAGTAGACGAAGACATTTCGTCGTGCCGCGCCACTAAAGAAATCTTCCCTCGCGTTCACGAGAGATTTTTCGCTTTTTGCCAAAAGCTAGCCTAGCCGTAGCTGGCCGTGCCGGTGCACTGTCACGTTGCTTTTAACGCGCGAGAAAGAGAAAGACCATACGTGGCTTTCCTTGTCTATTATTCCGAAGCTGGCCGAGGCTCGCCGAGGTTCGAGCGCACACGTACGTGTCTTCTCTTCTACGTGTATGTGTCCCCCACTTTTGTCCAACAAGTCAGGCTGAGTTCTAGATCTGACATCCCTGTGGTGCCCCCGGTGTACGGGCCGCTCAGTCGGGTGCCCCCGATTGAGCTCCTGACCGCCTCCGACACCTGTCCGCCTGTATAAGGCAACCGCGCCTCCGCGAATCCGTAGTCATAAGTCCGCCTAGCAATAACTACTTGTCCGCGAATCCGTCCGTATAAAGCCGCTGCGCCTCCGCAAATCCGACCGCGTAACTTGTGAACCTGTCCACCTAGCAATAAGTATCTGTCCGCGAATCCGTCCGCGTGAGACGACTGCGCTTCCCGACCGTGTTAAATCGCGATCTCATCTAACTGCACGCGACGACACCCACACATCTACACGGCGGCTCAGCGGGGCAACACTCACACATACGCATATCCACGCCCCTCCATCTACGTGTACTCAAAAGAATAGAATAAAAAACTTTTGTGTGAAACCAACCAGTGTCTCCACGTTTTCTCATCCTGGCCCGGCGAGCTAATTCTGTGCGGGAAAACGCGAACGTCACAATTTTATTATTATTATTATTATTATTATTATTATTATTATTATTGTTATTATTGTTATTATTGTTATTATTGTCGTTATTGTCGTTATTGTCGTTATTGTCGTTATTGTCGTTATTATTGTTATTGTTATTATTGTTATTATTGTTATTATTATCATTATTATTATTATTATTATTATTGTTGTTATTATTATTATTATTATTATTATTATTATTGTTATTATTATTATTATTATAACAATATATAGTTTTTCAGTTTTTCTATTTTTTTTTAAATAAAGTTATGTGTATTCTCAAAAATATTGATAATATAAATAAATCTTGGTTTTTTTATGGCGTGTGTTGTTTATTTTATCACAGTTAATCACACAGTAGCCGCAGATCTCTTATTTGTCACAGGCAAGTTTATAGAACTGGTGAAAGGGAACTGAACTGATAATGACAATTGGGCACTAACTGACTGGATAACTGATTATTGTAACTGATTACAGCACGATTGAAACGAGTTACTGATAAAAGAATTGGTCAATATTGGTCTAATTTTATTCAGTTCTATATTAATCAGTAACTGATAGAACTTCTATGCTGTTCAATTGACCAGTTACAATAATCAGTTATCCACCAGTTAGTGCCCAGTTTTTTAATCAGTAACTGGTACAACTGTTT
>NW_020221290.1:33707-51366 GCF_003070985.1 Temnothorax curvispinosus
TTTACGAGGGGAGAGGTGTTATGTAGTTCATAGGTTTGCGCCATATTTCGTTTCCGCCTATACGGGAAGTAGAGGGCCCAAGAACGCGAGCGTTAGCGTATATCTATATACATAGTTGTTGCCTCACGGTGAATCTCTCTCTTCCGTCTCGTCCGTCCGACAGCACAGAGCGTAGTATTTTGTATAGCGAGTAGAAATAAACCGAGGTAGAAATACTGAAGTGCTGGAGTCCTTGTCTCTTTCCCGATACACAACAACCAATTCCGTAGAATTATTCTTATCAAGACGGTCCTTTCCACTTTTAATAATGACGTCCAATTTTTTAGAGACAGTGTGGACAGTATCGAGGTCAATATTATTAAGTGTAAGACTAAGATGTATCTTCGCCAAGACCTTTGACATACGATAGTACGACACATCTCCGTGGATCGAAAAAATTAACCGAAGTACTATCAACGTCTTGTCTATGCCGAAGTTGTTTAAATCTGATATTAATGTGTTTATTAATAAGATCGATTGGAAAGAAAATGTTCAAAAATATTTTTTTAACAATATTAATATTAGATTCGTGGAAGCTTTTGTCCGACAATAAAATAGCTCGATCAAGAAGACTCGTGATAGTATTAACTTTATATTTAAACAGATGGCTAGAGAAAAAGTTAATATACCGGCCAGAAAAATTTATATAAAGCGTTTTTCGATAATGACAGAACGAAATGGCTCATAAATATTACCAATAGTAACATTCCTGATAACGTTGCACATATTCTAAGTTTAGGTGATAGATTTGGCGTCACTTACCCGTCACTAACCTCGACAAAAAAGATCGCTTACGTACCACTCTAGACACCATAAAAAACGGTTATCTCGTCTTCGCGTTTTATAGATGACGTTAAAAAAAGGAAAAGTAATAAAAATGAGAAGAAAAAAATGAAGAGCTCCGCAACTTTAGCGAACCCGATCTTGCCATCTAAGATGACGCGATGCAATATTAAATATTCGCATTATTCGCTCGCAGCTAGAAGTAATCGCGGAGATTAATCAGTATACAGATTAAGCCGTTTACCGACGAATTCACGATCCCGATCAAAAGTGTAAATTCAAAGAGTTCAAGTATAGTAGTTACAAAATACCTCCCGCTGCTATTAACGCGATACGAAGCTCTGTAGCAAATTCCTTACAACTTTTTCTCAATAAGAATTTTTACATAAAATATATGGATCCAGGATCGCTATATTCTAAATGAGTTTAACAATTGCAAGAAATTAAACAAAAACAACCAGGATATTTTTGTTACTAAAACTGATAAGGGCCAAATCATTGTCATTATGGAAAAAACAGATTACAACAACCAAATGATTGATCTTCTCAATGATGATTCAACGTATAAAAAATTAAAAAATGATCCCAGTAAACAATTAATCACAAAACTCAATAAACCAGTTAGATCATGGTATGATAATAACATTATAGATGATCTTACCTTTTTTTGTGAGGAATGACCAAATACAATAACTGCGGTAACACATTATACAAATATAACGTTGCGCCGATAAGTAAATATATATTATGTAAATAAAATAAGAGTTATCCACTGGTTTCGACGGAGTATACAGTTTAATATATTGCATAAACACACAAAACGAAGCTGAATTTACGGGTATATCGCAGGAATACCGCTCGATTTAAAAAAAAAGTTAGCGATTATATATTATGCGCTCTAGTAAAAGAATTTTTCATTTCACGAATCGTTTGCTCTTAGTCTTTGGTCTGTCATTGAATTCCTACCGTCTAATGCCTCTCTCGCATTTTCGTCCATTAGAGACCTCGCTTCGCTGCGCAGAATACCGCAGTCTTTTTGTGCCCTCTTTCTTTCCTTTATATCATAAACACATTACATAAACAATATATCATAAACATCATAAACAATATACCTTTATGTTATAAACACATGCGCGTACAGATACCCATATAGTGGTAATAGCTAGCAAAATTACTTTATAAGCTACATCAGTAGACGCAAACGTAGATGTAATCTCAATCAACAAAAGAATTAACCACGTAATAAATACAAAAGAAGGAATTTATTAAACGAAATAATTGATATTACTTAAAAACTATCGTTGGATGTTCTTTAGAACTATCTTTAGAACTATCTTAATGTTAACTTATATGAATATTTGGAACATTCACAGCCTATATACTCTGCTGCATTCGACTTCAAATACCCAGTCCGCGTAAAATAAAAAAAATTAATTGGCTATGTAGTAGGTCTTTTGAAACTTACATGAACCAATCTTCTAGTGGGAGGGAATTCAAAAATAGTAAATGTTGCAAATGGTCACCTGTTAATCTACTCCTATTGTCAGTCATTATATTTTCAGCTTTGGAAAATAATCGTTCGGTGGGAACGGAAGTGGCGATAATACTTAAGTATTTCATCGCTATGTCTTGTAGGGCTTGTGGGTGCATGCTCCAGTATTTTAGTGGACTCTCATCTAGAGTAATCGTTGGTTGATTCAGGTAATATCTGAGGTCATCGGGAATCGCATCATTGTCACGATTGGCAATCCGTCTTGATTGATCGTCAGCCGCAAGATTTACATGAAACGCCCAAAAGTCGTCTTGTTTGGCAGTGGACAATCCAGCACACACGTTTTGATCATTTGATTGTTGTCTAGTCGCATTAATCATTCTTGTGATTTTGTTTACAGCATGAGAAACATGCAACTTTATCAGAGAAGTGAATATTTTTGAATCGTGCATCGCAAATAGTGGCTATGGCTAAAGGCGTAACCTTTTCTATATGCTCAAATCGTTTCAATAACTGTTTCATTAATTCTTGTTTGAAATGGGTACCTATTTTTATATCCGAGTTTGACGATGTCAATTTGTTTTTAATGGTATGTACAAAAGATATAGCTTTACTTGCGGTCAGGTCGCCACATATAATATGTGTCGCATCTTCAAATGGTTTTAATAATTCCGCAAACTCTTTTGTCGTCTGCAATTCCGAAGCACTTACCATTGGTGGTGCTGATGGTGATTGTAATAAAATTGGACTGATTATATCAGCCAATTTGATAAATCGGTCAAGCATGTTCTTTGTTGAATTCCATCGCGTATCTACGTTCTGGATCAATTTAAGGGTTAATTTCATCCGTAATTCATCTGCAGCGGGCACTGAATGTTTGAAATATGTTGAGAATCTAACGCTCGCAAAGTGAAAGCGAGCGTTGGGAATATTCGAGAACGCTCGATTTGCTCCAAAACGCGTTTATTTGCCTTCCCCCCGGTTTTTTTGGTGTTTTTGCTCGCGCCCGGAACACAGGTGCACATCGCGTGATCGCTCGTACAGCGATCAATAGTCTGGTCGCTCGACGATTTGGAGCCAATCAGCGTTTTTCACGTATCTAAGTTTTCTCGCGGAAAAGTTCGGAGCTCCGGCCGCGATCGCTTCGCTTGCTCCGGCCGGGAGCTCAGTGAGCCAAGTGCGCCCTAGCCATTCGTACGCGACACCGATTGTCGACATCGAAAACGGACCACGAATCGGAGCGCGTGTAAAAGCGAGTGCTGTGTAATAAACTTTAATAAATTGACTGTTACATTTTCCAAAACGAGAACCTAATTATTTTGAACTGTCCTCGGCTTGCCGCGCGAAAACCCGGAGCGGTCCACTTAACAAAATATGTTACGATTGTTTTGATCTTCTTGCATAGTGAATTCAAAATAGCGTCATCCTTAATATTTCTCGATACTAAATTTAACGTATGAGCAAAACATGCCAAATATTTTTCAGCGCCAAATGCATCCGTAATTGCTTTTTTCATGTTAGCTACGTTGTCAGCAACCACTATAATTATATTTTCTTTATTTATTCGCCAGTCTGCAATAATCTGCAATAGACAATTTTCGATATTTTCAGCTGTGTGTCTCTCTGTCAGTTCGGTCACACCGATTGTAACATGCTGTTTGCTATTCACATAATGGGCTGTTACGCCCAAAAAACTTTTGGTGTTCAGCGTGTCCGTCCATATGTCTGTAGTGAGGGATAAATGTCGAATTTCCGAAAGACGAGTTTTCATCATGTCTGATAAAAACTCTTACTTTCCCTCCATAAAAGCCGTTATTGTCATCCTACAAGGGATTTTGTACAATGGTGAGACGGTTCGCATGAATGTTCGGAAGCCTTCTTTTTTCACCGTAGAGAATGGTAAGTTATCCTTTGCGATCATATATAAAAGTTTATTAGTAATATCAGAAGTTTTCGATCCCCCGTCTAGAAAAGAAATAAAAATTTATAATTAAAATGTTTAGAAACGTAGTTTGCTTTGATATTTAGAATCAAACGCAACTATTTAAAAGGTGAGATTAAAATTGAAAAGTGTATTGCAAAAAAATATCCTCTATGGTGAATATACGCTTAGATAAGTAAATAAAAATAAAAATGTCTATATTTAATGTACCCAGTGAAAACAATCTAGTCAATGTTTCTGTACCATGAGTCGCAATGAAGCTTTAAAAACCAAATAGTCTGTCAATGCTTGATGTCTCAGGAAACTCCGGATCTCAAAAGCCTTAAAAAATTTATTATTTATATTATGTAACATAAAAAGTGATAATAAAATAAAATATTATATTTTCTGGTGTATTTGGTCGCTCATATTTGTATCGATGTCGCGAGCATTGATTTTTTCGTTTTTGTTCTTTTTCTTTTGATAATGACAAACTTTTATAATACTAAAAATGGCGAAACTTCCGAAAACGTCCATGCTCAGATTTAGGTGAAACTTTGTGAATAGGTTCCTTTTAGATAAAAAACACATATACTAAAAAGATTTTTTGCGACTCCAAACTTTAGCAACTTTTTTAACATTTTTAACTTACTGCCTCCGCACATACATTTTCCACGCGAAACAAACCAAAACAGCTTTCAAGTAATGTAAACAACCATAAAATCATACACAAAATACAAATATATTAGTTTATATACAAAACAAATAAAAAAATTAGCCGGGCCGGGCCGGGCCAAGTGTATGCGTGAACTATTTCAGGACTACCGCACCTCCCTCGAAAGCACGGGGGGGGTGTGTGTGAACCTCGGTTCGCGTGGAAAGTGTATGAGTGAACTATTTCGGGACTACCGCACCTCCCCCGAAAACACGGGGGGTGTGCGTGAACCTCGGTTCGCGTGGAAAGTGTATGCGTGAACTATTTCGGGACTACCGCACCTCCCCCGAAAGCACGGGGGGGGTGTGCGTGAACTTCGGTTCGCGTGGAAAGTGTATGCGTGAACTATTTCGGGACTACCGCACCTCCCCCGAAAGCACGGGGGAGGGGGTGTGCGTGAACCTCGGTCCGCGTGGACAGTGTATGCGTGGAGGCAGTAGGTTCCGCCCCCCTGCTTTTTTCGGTAAAGCAGAGTATACAGCAGAGTATATAAACTAATATATTTGTACTTTGTGTATGATTTTATAGTTGTTTACATTACTTGAGAGCTGTTTTGGTTTGTTTCGCGTGGAAAATGTATGTGCGGAGACAGTAAGTTAAAAAATGTTAAAAAAGTTGCTAAAAACTTTGAAGTCGTAAAAAATCCTTTTGGTATATGTGTTTTCTATCTAAAAGGAACCTATTCACAAAGTTTCACCTAAATCTGAGCATGGACGTTTTCGGAAGTACAGCCCTAAAAATGAAATATTATAATTACTTTTTTATGAGGAAAATATGTTTACTTATTTATATTTATATTTATTTTATTTATATTTATATTTTTTATTTATATTTATTTATTTATTTAGATTTATTTATTTATATCCCATAACTATATTGTTAATATTGTTCTTACTTCTCTGCATTCCCAGCAATCCCAGCCGTTTAACTTTGCTCTGTCAGCTTTACATCGCATGTTAAGCTGATGCTCTGAAATGTCCTTTTAATGAAAAATCTAAACGTTTTACAGGAATTTTTTTATTAAGTTTTAAACAATGTTTAACTTTAGATGCAACACTTCTTTGCATAGGACTGGCTTCTATCACTTCATCTTCATCACTATGCAATATATTAGCTGCCTTATGTTTATCTATACTTGAGAACATCATCTTTTCATTATTCTTGGCTGTATAAGATGCAAGTAGAGAGTGTTTTATCATCAGTCTCTTCTTAAGTAATGGTGTAATTGGTGTAAAGAGCATCGATGGACTTTTATTTGGCTGTTTATTTTCGTCGGTATTTGTGTTCAATTTCATAGGACTTATATCATCTAACTCTAATAATGGAATACGGTCGCTTTCTTTCACATTTGCGTCATTTTGTGATATCATTTCATCCTTTGTTTTACAAGGTGTATCAACTGTCATTTAAGATGAAAAATGGTTACAAAATCCCATATACATATATAAAAATTAATCGATGAATTAAAATATGTTTACACAAATAATATTGAATTTTGCATTTTTCACTGGGTAATAATAAATAAAAAATATTTTAAACATCCTTAAAAAATTTACTAATAAAAACTGCATACCCATAAATAATTTCTGTTTCTGAAAAGCCATGTCAATCCTAGGTTGCTTCGTCTTTATTGGAACAAAGGAAGATGTTGATGCCTCTGAATATATTGATGTGGTCGAAATTGTCGATGATGTTCGAGTCGTTTGAGAATCAGGATCATTTACGATCTCGAGCTCGTCGTCCGTCTCGGTATGTCCTTGAGAGTCTTGAGACTAATATCAACATAATAAAAAATATAGTTAAAATTTCTATTTAATTGATAAATGTAATAGTAATTCTATTATTAAAGGGGAAATTGATCTGATTCTACCTAAAGAGCCTCTAGGAGAGAGAGGCGCCAACAGGTCATGTGACCAGCCCTCCGTGATTGGCTGGCAACAATATGTAGTAGACATTGCCAGATTGCGAGGTGAGGAGAGGTTAAACCTTTTCTGTGCTCTTCTGCATTGGCGTCGCAATCTCGCAATGTCTTACTACATCTTACTACATATTGTTGCCAGCCAATTATGGAGGGCTGGTCACATCAATCCGTTGGCGTCTCTCTCTCCAGTCTCTCCTAGAGGCTCTCTAATTTTACCAAAACACATCATTGTGCATATGTCAAAATTTGAATCATCTTTTATACAAAAAGTGTTATACTACCGTATTATTTTTTCTTCTTTTTGATGCTACTTTATCTCCAGGAGGGGTATTCTTTTCCTGAAGCTGCGTATTAAAAATATCAGGATGTGAGCGTTTAAGATGGAAACGTAAATTCGAGGTGTTTCCCGCAGTTCTTACAGTCTGCGTGCAAATTCTACATTTTCCGCCTTTAGCAGATTTTATGAAAAACTTCCACATGTTGCTTTTGGGAGGAGACACTGTGAAATGTAAAATTGAACAATTCGTGTTTATCTTTTCAGTGATAGAACACAATAAAAATATTCAATACTATACATAAATTTTATTAGTGAAGGATTAATGTGTGTGTGTGTGTGTGTGTGTGTGTGTGTGTGTGTTAAATGGATATAACAATATTTAAAGAAATAAAGAATAGTGTGTAATGTATGCGTACTGTTGTAGAATGTCAACGAAGACGAAGTTTTGGGTTAAGTGCTGGATAACGTGGACGATAGCTCTCTTTCTTTACTTCCCACACTTAATTACTTATACTTCCCACACTTAATTTCTGTCTTAACTTAATTTTGACGTAGCAATCATGCAGGTCTGTAAAATTATTAAAAACAAAAGCACTCAGGAATAATGAAAACTCACGAATGAAAATATAAGATATTACAGTAAAAAAGTGTGCAAGTAGAAACTTGCACATTGCTTCCTCATAGTTTTTAAGTGTGCAAGTAGAAACCTGCACATTGGTTCCTCTATGAGAAAGCCTGTATTTTTATGCATAATTATTAGTAGATATTTATTAATTTGGCTTCCTCATAGAGGAAACAATGTGCAGGTTTCTACTTGCCACTTAAAAACTATGAGAAAGCAATGTACAAGTTTCTACTTGCACACTTTTTTTTATTGTGATAAAACTTTATTGCAACTAATATCTGTTATACTAATATATGTTATACTCTTACAAAAATCAATTAAATAATTAATGTTTTTACTAAAAAAATCCCTACTATTTGCGGATATATCTTATTTCCATTTTGTTCAATACCAACCTTCTTTTAATAATACATTACATTAAATGACATGTATGTATAATAGGGTGTGTCATTTTGGAGCAACTTTTTTTTTCATTTCACGAATAGCATATATACTTGCAGGAAGGTAAAATAAGTTAAAGTTTGAGCCCTTAATATTAATATTAACAGGTCGCTTATCGCGATTTTTTATTTTTTATTTAGTAAGAGAAAACATTTTATAACTATTTAACAAACAGTAATACAGCATTGCTCCACATAGTTTTTGTAGTAAATTTACCGCTCTACAAAAAAGATCTCTTATCATTTTTTCATAAATTCAACCGTTCAAAAGATATTCAAAGTTAAAGTTTGATAAATTTTATAAAACTTGTTTTTGTTTCTTATGAATTTTGTATCATATCGACTATCAAAAATTATAAAATAATCAATACATATTTTTGTAAAAAATTTAACAATCTACAAAAAAAGGTCTTTTATATTTTTTTCATAAATATAACCATTTAGACGATATTAAGGTTTAAAATTCAAAGTGTATAAAAATTATTCTTTTTTTTTTTCATATTATAAAAATATAACAAAATTATGAGCTTTATCGGATATTTTTTTTATTTTTACCGTAAATTATTAAATTAACTGTAAAAATAACTTTAATTCTCGTCAATAAACATTATTAGTTACTCATTGAAGGCCATAAAAATATATTTTTTGTCAAAAAATTGGTTTTAATGAGCTAATATTCGTTATAATAGTTGCACAAGTGATCGGCAAAATGCTGACGAATAAAATACCACTTTTTTTAGACCAAATATCAATGATAAAAATATTTAAAAATAGTTTTTCCAATAAATTTATTAATTGACAATTATGAATGTTTAATTATATTGTGGACGCAGGTGCACGGGAATGCGGAAATAACTCGTGTCGGGATAAGAAAAAGAAGGCCGTTATATCTCTAATCTCTTTACTGAGTATCGATGTTGCCTGAGCCGTGTCGCAGAGACGAATGTACGAATGTACGCGGAACAATAGCGCGTCTCTGTGAAAAGGGGGGGCAACCGTTACAATAACGAAATGACCCGAGGATCGAACACAAGTTCCGTAGATTCCAACACGCCCTACTCGATCCGAGCGTAATTGAAACCTCACAAATATAATTACATAACTCTCAAACCTAATGACTCGATACATTTATAGTGCTTGGGTTTTGGTAACGACTTTGTGAAAATATCGGCCACCATTTTAGTCGTCGATATTGGTTTTAACGTTAGTATCCCGCTTTTGACAACTTGTCGGACGTAATGGTGGCGGATATCGATATGTTTTGTCCGACCATGGAAAACTGAGTTCTCGGATAAGATCTGCGCGCCACGATTATCGCAGAAAACTGTGATCTTGCTGAGTCCGTGATCTCCAAGCTCCTGCAGTAAGGTTCGCAGGTGCGCGGCCTCCTTAGCCGTTTCCGCAAGCGCCATGTACTCGACCTCGGTAGATGAAAGGGCAACGGTTCGTTGCTTTTGGGCCTTCCAGTTTACAGCAGCTCCGCTCAGGATGAAGGAATAGCCGGTGTAAGATCGCCTATTGATCGGACAATTGCCCCAGTCTGCGTCCGAGTATCCAGTCATCCCATCGTTTGTTTTTCTAAAACATAGACAAAGATTAGAAGTGCCTTGGAGATAGCGCAACACTCGTTTAGCGGCTCCCCATTGTTCTTGACTAAAACAATAATTGAATTGGGCGAGATAACTAGTGATGTATGCTATATCCGGGCGTGTAGCAATAGCAAGATACATAAGGGCCCCGACAAGCTCGCGGTAAGGACAGGTTGTCCCGCCTTCCTCGCCCGTCTGGATTTTCTCCGTGTCCATTACTCGTACTTTGGCCTCTCCAGGTGTGGACACCGGGTTGCAAGATTTCATGTAAAATCGTTCGAGAATTTCCCTGATGTATTTTTGCTGACTTAGCGAAATTGTATCTTTGTCTTGAGTAATTTCAATCCCAAGACAGTATTGCGCCGATCCTAGTTTTTTGATTTCGAACTCTCGAGCTAAGCCATCGCAAAATGTTTCGATCCACGACTTATCTTATGAACAAATCAAAATATCATCAACATAAACTAAGACGATTAGTTGCGTTCCACCGCGCTTTGCAACATATATGCACGGATCAGCGTTGGTGAGAACTAATCCTATTCGACGAATGGCGGTATCCAATCTCTCGTGCCATTTTCGTCCTACCTGTCGAAGACCATATAGCGCTTTCTTCAGCAGGCAGACTTTATTTCCGTCTTTGGCGTCTTGTAGCATCCTTGCTGCTTTAGCGCCGGAGGTGCTGTCCTTTCCGTCGCGTCGAATTATCTCTTGAAGAATCTCCTCTAGAATCTCTGGTTTTTCCATGAAAACTTCTTCATCGAGGAAACCATTTAGATACGCTGTAACAATGTCCAGCTGATGAATCTTCATATTTCTTCGTACGGCCAGTGCCATCATTAATCGCATTGATTCCAGTCTCGCAACTGGCGCAAAAGTTTGCATAAAGTCGATGCCTGGCCGTTGCGAAAATCCGCGAGCGACAAGTCGAGCCTTTCGGTGGCTTAGTGTTCCATCCGGCTTTAATTTTGTCGTTAGTACCATACGACAGCCAACAACATTCCGACCTTGCGGTCGTTCAATCAATTTCCAAGTGTTCCGAGAAAGAATGCTTTTAAATTCCTTCACTATTGCATCCATCCACTCGCACGCCTGTGGTCCGACCAGGGCCTCCTGGAGTTGTACTTCCGTCATATTCGTTGTCGCAGCTACAAAATTTGCTTCGTGGAAGACGTCGTTTTCTTTATCCTCATCGTCATTGTTTGGTGGCACTTCATCGTCATCTTCAGAATTGCTCTCGAGCATAGGATCTTTTTGACCTATATCGACGCCATCAGTGCTTTCCACACTCGTCAATCGGAACTCCTTTCGGGGCCTTCCGCGGCTCCCCGTGCGTATAATGCGCGGTCTTCCGGGCGCTCTACGCACTCCGATATCTTCGACGTCAGACTCTTGAGGGTTCGCATTCGGTTTAAATTCGATCTCTTTAACGGCTGTAGGTTCTTCTGGTTCACTGTCTGAATCATCTTCTAAGAGGTTCTCAAGAGTGATCTTCTCGCTGGGGTAAGCCATGTCAAGTTCCGTGTCGAACCTTACATCTCGTGCGGTGACCACCCGGTTGTCAGAAGGTACCCGTATTCTGTAGCCTTTGGTGATCTCTAAATAGCCAACCAGAATGCCCTCCTTTGATCGCGCGTCAAATTTTCCTTTCGCTGGAGTCTTGTCGAGAACGTACGCTTTTGTGCCAATGACGCGAAGGTGTTTCAAGTTCGGTGTCCTACCCGTCCATCCTTCATACGGTGTTCTTCCTTCTAGGCTCCTGGATACACACCGATTGCGTATGTAGTTCGCGGCATGCACCGCTTCTGCACAAAAGGACATTTGTAAATTTCCCCGAAACAAGATGCAACGGGCCATTTCAACAAGGGTTCGATTTTTGCGCTCAACCACCCCGTTTTGCTGTGGCGTGTGTGGGACAGTGAGTCTTCTTTGAATTCCTTGTTCCTTTAGAAATGTATCAAACTCTCTATTACAGTATTCGCGACCATTGTCGCTCTGCAAGTGTTTGATTCGCTCTTCATTTTGTTTTTCAGCATACGCCTTGAATTCCTTGAATACATTGAGGACGTCGTTTTTCTGCTTGATAAAGTAGACTTCGCACTATCGGGTGCAATCATCGATGAATGTAACAAAATACAATGCGACTCCCTTCGACTGAATTCTCATAGGTCCGCACAAATCAGTGTGAATCAGAGATGCCAATGGTGCTGTTTTGCCCGCTGCCTGCGCGTCTGGTGGGGGACACGCACACAGCTGACGGAGCCGTGTACGTGTGCGCTGGGCGCTTGGCGGCGGCTCGGCCAGCTTCGGGCGGGTAGAAGAGCGCAGACATACACTCGGATGTCTCGTTCTTCCGCGAGTCGTAGCATAGCCATAGCCGGTTCATCGAAAGTCGTATGCGTTAGCGCGTCGACTGACTTGGCTCGTCTATTATGTCTCGCGTATCTTTTCTGATGTTGATTTATGAATAAAATATATATATTATAACATTGCAGATGACAATAAAATATCCCTTCCCACACTAGGCGCGATACACTATCGTGTGTCTCTTAATTATTTAAAAGTAATGAAACTAACAACAAAAAATGTTAGTAAAATTTATTAATTACATAAATGATGTCTAATAAAATTATATTATTTTTATTCTAAAAATAAACTATATAAATTAAGTAAAGAAATAAAAAACAGAAAAAGCGTAAATATAATAGAAATCCACACTTGGCCAATATGTGCGCTTTCTTTTAAAAAAATCTTGTTATTAATTTAGAAAATAAATTATTGTTAACACAAGAAAAGTGAAATAAAACATTAAATTATATATTGTTTGTTTTAAAAATATTATTTTGATAGTATAATTACTTTGTTAATAGTAAATACATGTAATATAACATTTAAAAAAGGAATAAATTATTTGTGCAACAATATGATAAATTTTATTGTATTGTTCTTAAATAAATGCATGGATAACGTACATATTGTTGCTCACCGGAAACCGCGAGAAAATGGTGGTCTCTTCCGTCAAGAAGAAATGTAAAAATTGTTTTTTTTAATATTAAAGAAAACAATTGTTTACATTTCCTACGAATGCAGATGGAACAGAGAGAGAGAGAGAGAGAGAGAGAAAGAGAGAGAGAGAGAGAGAGAGAGAGAGAGAGAGAGAGAGAGAGAGATTGATTGATTGATTGATTGCTTTATTTTATGCCATAGTCAGGACTTTAGGCAAAATCAAAATTACAAAAAGAAGTAACATAATACTAAATAACTTAATACTAAAAAAACTTAATACTAAAAATAATAAAAATAAAAATAAAAAAAAAGGAATAGAAAGCACTTAAAAACTAAAGAAAAACTAAAACTAATATAACAAAATAATAAACATAATAGTGGAAAATAACTTGAAGACTAAAGGATGACTAAAACTAATATAACGAAATAACAGAATTGAGTAGAAGTGAGCAGACACTCGAAATCCGACCATGCGTAACAGGCAGGGCAAGACTTAGACTAAACGCGTTCGAGGGAGAAAAGATGGCTGTAAAGCTTGCTCTTGAAAACTGCAACAGACGACGCCGATTTCACTTCGCTGGGAAGCGAGTTCCACAAGTAAACGCCAGCGAGATGAAAGGACTTGTGGTACGCTTCGGTTCTGTGGATAGGAACATAGAAAGATTGAGGTTGCGCCAGACGCGAAGATCGCCTAACTGAGGGGTCAGGATCAGAGAAAATCTCAGAGATGTAGCTAGGGGACAAATTATGATACACCCTGAACATATCTATTCCTAGAAAATAGAGGCGTCGGTGTTTGACGGAGAGCCACCCAAGTTGGTGACGATAAGGCGTGATGTGCTCGTCGCGCTTAAGGTTGAAGATAAATCGGATCGCACAGTTTACAAGACGCTGAAGCTTGGTATTGAGCTCCTCAGTCAAATCATTGTAGACCAAAGAACAGTAGTCCAAGAGTGGCCAGATAAGAGTAGTCACAAGCTTTATGCGAAGATTAAGTGATAAGGAGTTCTTGTGAAATTTTAATTTGTGCAGAGTGAAGTGTACCCTCTTGGAAATATGAGAGACGTGGCTTACCCAGGATAGGTCAGAGCGCACAATAACCCCTAGGTTACGCGTCTCGGTAACAAATGGGATGGAAGTACCGTTAACTGAAATGAGAGGTAGGTCACAGAGATTCAGCTGCTTAACATGGTTATTGCTTCCAAAAATCAAGACTTTAGACTTCTCGAGATTGAGTGTCAAGCCATTGGTCGCAGCAAATTCCGAAATGACGCCCACATCATAAGCAACGAGCTGCAAGGCAGCATTCAGTTGGCTAAGGAGACTCCTACGGTAGATCTGCGTATCGTCAGCAAATATAATGCGCTCCGTGAACCTGAGGAAGGCACCAATATCGTTTATGAATAACGAGAAAAGAAGAGGGCCAAGGACAGAACCCTGCGGAACCCCCGCGGTGACAGATAGCCAATGAGAGAACACATCCTCAAGGTCAACAACAGCCTGGGTACGTCCTGTGAGATAGGAAAAAATCAACTTGAGGGCAGAATCGGAGAACCCCAACCGCCTGAGTTTGGTTAAAAGTAGAAGGTGACAGACTGTGTCGAAGGCTTTGCTGAAGTCGAAGAGGACGAGGATTAACACCTCGCCAAGATCGACACCTAGCTTAATATCGTGGAATAATCGCAGGAGGGCGGACTGGGTGGAGTAACCCTTGCGGTAGCCAGATTGTCGACAATCGAGAATGCGGTGGGTTTCAATAAAGTCAGTGATCTGGCGATGTAAGATCTTTTCGAACACTTTGGAGAGCTCACATAGGTTGGCTATGGGCCTCGTGTCGGAAGGGGAGGCGGGAGACTTGATTTTAGACAACGGGCGTAATATGGCTCGCTTCCACAACGACGGGAAGTAGCTGAGGTTCAGGCAACAATTAAAGAATGAGGTGAGGAGATTACCTACATGTGGCAGGGCCAATGCTATGGCATACAATGGTAGGTGATCGCAACCCGAGGCAAGAGAGACGGAAGATGAAGAGACGAAGGAGCATAAATCATCGACGGATATCTGAGAAAAACTGAATGAAGGAGTGTCAGGCACTATGGATGAAATGATGTCGGAAAATTGAGATCGTGTACAAGAGGGAAAGCAATTGGAGATGGAAGCATAATGAGCATTCAGAGTGTCCCGAGAAAAGTAATTTAGCGGTGAGGATAAAGGTGATTCAATGAGGCCGAGATTAGTGAGCTCACGCCATAGTTTGGAAGGCTGAGAAATCGCGGATAATCTCGCCATATTGAAGTGCTCTCTGGCCTTCCTCATATCTACTGTAAGATTATTCCTATATAGCCTATAAATATGAAAATCAAGAACATCGCCAGATCTTCTGGCGATATTGTATAGACGGTTGCGGTGCCGAATTCGACGAGCGAGAGTGTCAGTGAGCCAAGGTGCTGAGGGACGATTCACCCGAAAAGTGCGGACGGGCGCATACCTGTCAAGACTAGAAGTAAAATCTTTGGTAATCGTACTTAGAATGCTGTCTAAGTCAGGCTCACCGAGGCTCGTCTGGCCAAAGTCAACCGCGAAGGATGAAGACAACATGGATGTGAGAGTCTCAACAAAACCATGCGCACTGAACTCCCTGTAACTGCGACGAGTCAACGTACGGTCAGTAGGAGAGGGAACAGCAAATGAATACGTGAGCTCAATTAGGTCGTGACCATTGATAAAGGGTGCATCCGATTTTCGAAATGAAGAGACCTTGTCCAAGCTATCTACAATAAAAACGTCCAACCATGAGTCAGAAGAGCTAGTGTGATAAGTCGAATGTGACTCAACAATGTTGAGCGACAATTGGGAGACTATGTCTCTGAGGTGATTGGATTCGTATGACGAGGAAAGGAGATTGCAGTTTAGATCACCTGAGATAATAATATTCTTATAACTATGCATGGTCGAAGTAAGAGCATCTACATACTTACTGAAATTTCTTCCACCCGGTCTACGGTACATCGAGGTGAACAGAAGAGGCTCGCAAGCATCACCACGAATATCGAGTAGAAGAAACTCAGGCTCATTGGAGAAGGACGAAGGCGACGATGCCAACACACGAGCACGCAGCGAGTCATGGATGAAGCAAGCAACACCTCCTCCCTCCCTGCCCTCCCTGTCCACTCGTAACAGACAGTAGCCTGGGATACGAACCAAGTCGTCAGAAATATGAGAGTGTAACCAGGTTTCAGAGATCGAGATTATGTGAAAAAAGTTTGACATTAAAAGAGCACGGATCGACTCGATGTGGGCAGGGAGGGAGCAGGCATTGAAGCACGCGATCCGAAGACGACTACGCGAAGCAGGAGGAATCGAAGATGCAGACGTGAGTCACTGGAGCCTGTCTAGATCAGCCTCGGAGGCGATAGGAATCGGCGGTTGACTACGGTCCCTGCGGACGAAAACACGCCCGCCGCTACTCCACACGTGCCCGAACGACAGCTGCTTCGCCCTGACTCGCGCTTGGCGCAAAAGCTTATAAGTGTGACTCGGGAGTAATTCATTTACGTATATGTTACCAGGACTGGTGGTTGAGAAAGCGTCGCTAATAGGCAGTCGGCGCCTGCCGCGCATGACCTTGATAATATGGTCGCGGACCTCACGCGACTTAAGCGCGACAATGATCGACTTGCACCGATCCCGAATGTCAGCACGATCGACGGCAGGGGCGGACGCAGACGCAGCATCGTGATCCGATGACGCCACACGCGCAGCAACATCGCGAGTCTCTAGAACGTCGGAAGTAAGCTGGGGGATTCCCAGCGCTCTAAAAACACACGCAACAAGCTCACTAGATGACTCGGTGAAAGAGGACGGGATGCCGGAGATTGTTAAATCCGACGTTCGAGAGACACGCAACGCAGCAGACGACTCGTTCTCGGTCTCCTGGCACGAGGGACAAGCTGAGCGGCCTTTAAAGCCTGGACATCACGCGCCAGAGCAGAGCTCTCCTGCTCGAGCTTGTCAATGCGCTCGGTGTTAAGAGCGACGGTGTCCGCGATGAGACTAAGCCTATTCAACTTGTCACTAATCTCCCTATTAGTACGACGCTGTTCATCGACAAAAGCAGAGAGTTTAGCATCGGAATCCTTTAATTGCTCGCACAATTTCCGGAACATGACGCCGATCGAAGCGAGCTCCTGAGATTGCACCTGAGTCTGTACCTGAGTCTGCACCTGAGCACATGATGATCCACCCGAGAAATCGAAAGCATGCACGTCAATGGCCGGTGAAGGGGGGGGGTCAAGCGTAGCCGATAGAGATTTGCAGCAAGTATCTGCATGTTTCGTTGCAGCGTAGGGTTTGATGCAGCCGGGGTGGAACACTCGCCTGCACACCATGCACTCGAGCACCTGGTTGGCGATCGACTTCTTGCACTTGGCACACGTACTCGATTCCATGCCTGTGTGTGAGACAACTCGAAGTCACAATATCGATCGTCGAACGTCAATATCGACTCTCACTCGACGGCACGCTAGGACGGCAGGTGCAGGAAAGAGCAGATCAAGCGGCAGGCACATGCGCAGAAGAGGACAACATCCTCCATGGAATGATTCTCAGAAATAATAGCACAATAATGAGAACATTCGTCATGCAAATACCAGGAATCGGCGATAGCCCGATGCGTGCTAGCAACAGCACGTGACGAGCAACAAAAGACTTGCAAGAACCTGCAACAAAAAAGCCCGAAGGCAGCTTGCGGCAGAAAATATATCCACTTAAGATAGGAGCTACACAACGGACGTGCACACACCGTACTCACAGAGAGAGAGAGAGAGAGAGAGAGAGAGAGAGAGAGAGAGAGAG
>NW_020221291.1:0-2492 GCF_003070985.1 Temnothorax curvispinosus
AAACGAGAAAACATAGTTGCTGATGGAGAAGAACCAACCATCATAAAATTTTATAATTTGACTAAAAGAGGCACTGTGCACTGATACATTTAACCAAAAATGTTGAGAATACCGTACTGCACGAAGATGTACTGATTGGACGATACAAATTTTTTATACTATGTTAGACCAAAGCGTTATTAATTAAAATAGAATAGAACAAAGAGCAAATATTAAGTTTTGTTTCAAACTGGACATAACAGTTAGCAAAACGCACGAAATGCTAGAGAAAATGTACGGTAGTGATTGTTTGGCTGATTATACCGTTCTTTACTGGTATAATTTATTTTGTAACGGTAGAGAGGATATCTCAGGCAATCCACCAGGGTCATCAAAAACAAGTCGTTCCTCCGAAAACGTGTAAATTAAAGGTACTTTGGTGATTGAAAAAGTGATTCAATTTTCGTTAAATAAAATAATAGCAGCGCGGAGTGGTCCAGGAAAGAATTTGGATATTGAGATAGGCACACACAGTAGACGACAAAGAATAGGACAGGCTGGTAGGGAGACGTGAATAAAATGGGAGAACGCAGAGGAAGTGCAAGTCATTTGTACGAGCCGCCGAATATAAATACCAAAGACGAAGTTAAAAAATCAGCAGTAGAGGAGTGGACCCGGCATTGTGAGTGTCACATATCACCTCTGTGACATCATATCGGCGGAGGATCATGGAGAAGGTCGAGGACTATATATATGTATATATGTAACCCCCCCATGGAAGTAACATGCAACGACGCGACGCCTAGGACGTCGTCGAGGAATTTACCTATAAACTGTCCAAGATGCGTGGGAGATGTCTCGATGTCGAGTCAGGTCCAGAGAGGAGAGAGGAGAGGAGAGGTTATATATATTTATATACACATACAAACACACACACACACACACACACATTACCAAGGAAATGTTACTGCCGATCTTACCGCGCGACGCGGAGGTAGTAGGCGCGGATATGTGTGTCGCAACCGCGCGCGCGATGGTGAATTACGCCCGTCAGAAATATATACTCTGATAAGCAATTATCCGTTCTGGACATAGAAACGTCGGAGTTGCCGAGTGATCAAGTCGAAAAATATGACAATGTTGTGTTATTCTACTGTTTGCATTAGTGTAACGATATGTAGCGCGCGCGCGCGCGCGCTTTCGAGAACATTTACAAGCTACTGCGACCAAATGGGAAAGCGCTTATGATGATCTTTAAAGGTGCTTGAAATCCTTCGATCAAACCGCTATGTGTCCACAAGACTCATCGTGGAGCTCAATAGCATACATATAAAATGTATGTACAGAATTCTGGAAAAAGATTTGGACAAACTTTCCTGAACGTCACGTCGTCTTCGTAGATTCAAGTAACGGATAGAAAAGATAGAAATATAAGTAATAAAGGCTCAAAAGATTAAAAATCAGTTGGAGTATAAGAGCATAGAGCTGTAACAAAGTGTTGACTTAATAATTCTATATTTGAGTTAAAAATTTACAGACATTTCGGTCCATTATAGGACCATCCTCAGTGTCAAAATACAAAATTAGTCAATCGGTTAAAAAATTATCGTATAGTTGAAATAGCTGTATTGTGAGTGAACGACACTGTAAAAGTATAATAAAATTTTTTCTATTTTATGTTAACGATAGAAATATTAACTAAACTCGACCAAATGATGTGCTCCATTTGCCCTCAATTTTTTTATCAGCGAGGGCAGGGAGGGCAATGTTATTAGAGTGCGCGCCAAGGATCGCAAGTGCAATGTAGATATCATAACATTAATGCAAGGCATTCTCTACAGACGTCTCCGGAAATATATCCGGAGTCTTTGAAAAGTACAAACCAAACATAAATAATTACATATTAAAGACCGAATAAAGAAGTAATTTTCTTGTTCAATTTAAATATATGTCTTCCACGTACGTCTGTCTTCCACATAGTTAATTTATTCCACCGTTTCACACTATGCATGTTTCAATAAAAACTAAATAAAAAAAGTTTTCTTGTTCCATTTAAATATATGTCTATCATAATAAAAAGCTCACTGCAACCTATTGGTGAAAATGTACAAACAGTCTCAACCAGATTACATCAAGACTCTCGAACGATACATGTGTTCGAGATTCTTCATCGATTTCCCGGACATAGGACAGCAGCGCTCCAAACTTGAGAACTACCTGTGGAACCATTTCGTCGGGCCCGAGGAGGAGGCCTTTAAGTATCAGTGCATGATGCTTTTAAACGACCGTGGCCTAGTAGACAGCGCACTGGTCTATTGAGCCAAAGGTCCCGGGTTTGATTCCCGGTAGAGCTAGAAAATTTTATTCGCTCGTTCTCCTCTCGGAAGGCAATGGCAAACCACCGAGAGTATGTCTTGCCACGAAAACTTCTCTAAAAAATTGCCGTTTGAAATCGGCGTTAAACTTTAGGTTCCATATACAATGTGTATAATCCACGTGCGCAACACATGTAT
>NW_020221292.1:0-2458 GCF_003070985.1 Temnothorax curvispinosus
TTTTGGACGATAATTGTGCTAATAGCGTGCTCCCCGAATGCACCCTTCATGATTGCGCGACCATCTTTGTCGATATCGATATATATCGACAGATCTGCGAGCGTTTATATCGAGGGCGTCGACTACCGCGCCTTCTTCTTCGTCTTGTAACGATTGAGCCTCATGGCGGTTGATCGCAAATTATTACGTGTGTAATAAAGTACTCGAGAAATACAAGCGTGGCACTTCTTCAACCCGAGCAGTAGGCCGAGCAGTAAGCCGACACCAGTAAACACGGGTCGCAACATTGGTCCTTCGTGCCGGATGCTGAAGTTTCCGTGCAATTCTCAGGCATAACGTACACGATAATACATACACGACCGCCATTACAAGGACAGCCACCGTTGAAACAATACGGACTCAGTACAATTGCCATCCTTAACCAAGAAGGACGAGCACGTACGTCGGCTGTCGTCATCGTTTTCGCATACCGCGAAGCGCGGCCTCTTTACTTGCCGCACGAGGCGTTGCAATTATAGCGTCGCAGCGGCACATAGTCACTGCATTCACGCGAGCTACAACCGCGTCGTGCTAACGCACGGCGTCCTCTCGCAATTCCGCGAGCCATCACCGGACCTTCTCCTATCCCAGCAGAGGACGGTCCCCATCACAATTTTGAGGTTATCACCAGGCTTCTTAAACGCCGTCGCGACGAGCTGTCTCCGTCGCATTCAGGCGAGCCTCACCAGACCTCGACGTGCCTTAACGACACCACCACATTAGGATTATCTACCAAAGACAGCGCAGAGTCCTTTTGAATAAACTAAGATTTATCTGGTGACCTACTGTTACATTTGTAAGCGCCGAATAATTGTCGTTGTCATAAAATTACCTAAAACGCTTAGTAACACGTAAGTAAATATAATTGCGAATTTTATATAAGGGTTCGACTGTTACGATATATACATTGCGTATACAATTCTTCGCGATGGACGCTTGTAGATTCTAAGAGAATTATTAGAACTCGCTCGGAGAAGCTCGTACGTTTTTATTGACCAGAAAACGATTATATTCCTTCGCAATGGCAGAATTAGGGGTTTTAGTTAAGCAACGCGGTAGAGTAAAGGCAAAGCTCACAATGTTCAGTAATTTTATCGAGCGCATTAACGAAGCGCCAGAAAACAAGGAAGAGTTACCCTTGCGAATTGAAAAGGCAGAAAGTCTCTTAGCAGAATTCGATTCAATTCAAAACAAAATTGAGGATATAGACGATACGGAAGCACAAGAGATAGAGCGGTCAGGTTTTGAGGATAAATACTACAAGCTGATAACAGCAGCGCGAAAATTACAGATAAACGAACGAGCTCCTCCTCCGCAAGTTTATCAACAAAATTATCCACCGCCCCCTCAAGCTAATGTTGGTAATGAACAATTTGTGTTTAGGCCAGCTGTAAAGCTTCCAACTATTGAACTACCAAAATTTGACGGTAACTATGAGTTTTGGATGGCATTTCGAGATCTATTCGAGTCACTTATCGCGTCAAATGCCACTATACCAGCTGTTCAAAAATTGCATTATCTGAGATCAGCTTTGACTGGTGAAGCCGCCAAGGTGATAACTACATTAGAAATCACCAACGATAATTATGAAGTCGCCTGGCGTTCACTAAAGCAAAGATTCGAGAATAAAAAGTTGCTCACACATCATCTTATTCAAACATTGATCGACTTGCCATCCATTACTAAGGAGTCACACGTTGATCTCAGACAATTAGCAGATAACATCTCACAAATTACTCAAAACCTTGCGAAGTTAGGTCAGTCTATCGAGCATTTTGCCATATGGGTCATTCATGCTACCTAATATGCTACCTAATGCCATATTATGCTACCTAAAATTGATAGAGGATCTCGTAGGGAATTGGAATTTAAGAGATCCGAGATGGAAGAATTTCCCAATTTAGACGAATTTACAGATTTTCTTATTAACCGTAGTGCGTGTTTAGAAGCGGTATCAAGAGCAAGTTCCTCCGATACACGCAACAATAGTAAGACTGCTCAAAATCAAAATAAAGGCACTTCGCGCTCATATGTTCGGATAATTCCTCCTGCTCTATATGCTCAAAGGATCATAAGGTTCATGAATGTGGTTCATTTCTTAATATGTCGGTTACTGATAGGAATGCCGAAGTTAAAAAGAAACATTTATGCATTAAATGTCTCAAGCAATATCACGGCAAAGGTTGTAAAACTTCTAATTGTCAATTGTGTAAAGGTTATCACAACACGCTCCTCCACAGGTCTAAGTCTTTGCCAGAAACCAACAATGAAGAGACAAAATCATCACCTGGTGAAACTTCATCAAAAGCCGTCGATTCGAACAACGAAAAACAGCAATCTACGGTCGCCTTAAGCGCAGATTCATCAGCTGTCTCGCTAAATCACTGCGCTACTGAGGGACCTCTTCAAGTTCTCCTTT
>NW_020221292.1:2468-3901 GCF_003070985.1 Temnothorax curvispinosus
GCAATAACTATTGGCCCATATCAGGCAAAAATGCAATTCGCAGCGTTTTGAGAAAGTGCATAGTTTGTTTTCGTGTAAAACCCACAACAGCTACACAACTAATGGGTAGTTTACCTGCTTGTCGAGTCACACAGGCACGAGCATTTATTAACACGGGTGTAGATTATGCCGGGCCATTTAACATAAAAATATCACGAAATAAAACGGGTAAAGCTTATTTATCCATCTTTGTCTGTTTGTCCACAAAGGCCGTACATTTCGAAGTGGTATCAGATTTAACCGCTACCTCATTTTTAAATGCAATAAAGAGATTTATCGCCAGAAGAAGTAAATGTCTTAACTTATACTCAGACAATGGCACTACCTTTGTAGGTGCTAACAATCAACTAGCAGAATTGAAACAATTTCTTGTCAAAGACGCAACTCAAAATCAGATACAATATTATCTAACAGAGCAGTTCATTAATTGGAAGTTTATCCCTCCGTATTCTCCGCATATGGGTGGATTGTGGGAAGCGGCAGTTAAATCTGCCAAAACACACATGAAAAAGATTATCGGACAGACTATATTAAGTTTCGAAGAGCTTTATACTATTCTTACACAAATAGAAGCATGTTTAAATTCTAGGCCGCTCACGCCAATGTCTAACGATCCTATGGACCTACAACCGTTAACCCCCGGGCATTTTATCATAGGTGAAGCGCTCACTGCACTTCCAGATTACGATCTTATTGAAGTACGTGTAAATCGTCTAACGCGTTACCAATTAATCACACAAATAAGACAAGGTTTTTGGTCCAGATGGTCGCAGGAGTACATATCTCAGTTGCAACAACGATTTAAATGGAAACAGCCAGAAGACACAAACATAAAACCAGGTACCATGGTGTTGATAAAAAACGAAAATACTCCTCCGATGATCTGGCCATTAGGTCGAATTACAGAGACGCACCCGGGAGCGGACGGGATAATACGCGTAGTTACTATAAAAACTAGTCATGGTCTAACCAAGCGAGCGTTATCCAAAGTATGTATCCTTCCGATTGATGATAATATGCAAACATAATTTAAGTTTAGTTATAAGACATGTTTTGATTCACTAATTTTGACAATGTAATCATCTAATAATTCCACTGCAAGGCTGCGTCGCAAGCGTGCGTACAACCATTATCTATTATATGCTACAGTTCTTTATTTCCTTTACTTAAGATTATATGGCAATTTCCGTTCTGTTCTTTATACATATATTGTTTAAGATTGCGGCCTTATATAGCATTTACCGAATTTAATCTGCATGATTATAATAGTTTGCAAAACTAAGCTTTCCAAAGGGGGCAGGATGTTTAGTTCCGAATTCAATATACGCGCCACGCTCCCTCTGCGATACATTGGGTGCATTCGGGGAGACGCTATTAACGCTATAAACGCAAAC
>NW_020221293.1:0-12674 GCF_003070985.1 Temnothorax curvispinosus
CTTCAATTAAATTTAAAAGCTTAAAAATATATGAAAAGTTTGCAAAAAGATTTTTATATATAAATACTTAAACTTTCTGCTAAATATGGTAAAACAAAGCAACACACATTTATATATAGAAGATCTATATGCATAAAAGACTTGAACAATGTAGTGTGAATGCGTTAGTACTTATTTGATATGGCGTTTGGATGATTTTGTCTGTATGTTACTGATACTTTTAGAGTTTTTCATCTATTTTTTCATCTAATAAATTGTCAAAAACAAAAAAATATATGCATGTTACGCCACAATCAAAATAACTATAAACATAGTAGATACAGATAATGCGCAATTACTATCTTTGCTATAGGCACTACATTGAAAATAATACCAAAAAAATCGGTAAAAATTACAAGTCCTGGTGATCTCTTTGTCGACTCTAAATTGCAAATATTATATTTATTACTCTTGGAGAAAAAGGGAAAAAAGAGGGAAAAAAAGGGAGGGAGAGAGAAAGAGGGAGGGAGAAGAGATATCTCTTACAGTCTTTTCTCTTAATTCTTAAATTTTCAAAGTCTGATTTTATTGTGTAAATTTATATCTACTACGATTATGTAACTACTAACCAGAAATGTTATTTGTAAATGTTTATAGAATTAATTATAATTGTGATAAGCAACTTTACTTACAACTTGCATGAAAGCTTCTTGATCAGTTTTTAGCATATCTTCAAAAGTCAGAAAATTGTCAATGGAAGATAAGGGGAGATATTGTCCAATTTTTGTATCTTGTACAATACTTTCCTTAGAATATTGCTCACTGTTTATCTTTGCCAAAATCAAATTTGTAGTTTCTTGAATTTGAAATAGTGATTGTTCCTGTTTTTCTTTTATATTTGTCACTTCGGTTTCAATACCTGATAGTATCATTTTAAGGTCGTTTATCAAAGTTATTAAAGCTATGTTATCTTCGAAAAGTACAGGTATATTATCCATATTGTGTTCAGTTATTGTAACATTCCCTACAAATTATACAATTAAATAAATGACTGAATTTTGTACGTTTTTGCTAAAAAATGCTTATAATTCTTCTTACTTACTATTGTCATCATGAACAACTTTTACTGTAGTATTTTCATTCTCTTGTGATGAGTTTACTGTAGTATCAATAAGGAGGGTATCGGCCAATAACGAGCGAAAACAAATTAGTTGGAATTATCGATTTTTTCAAATGTATTGTCAACAATGTTGAAGGAACGTTTCGGCACACCGTGCCTTCTTCAGCCTCATAATATACATTAAAATATACTGTAGTATTTTCGTTCTCTTGTGATGAGCCTGAAAATAAATAAATCCGTTTATATTTCTAAAAAAAGGCATATAAAGTCGATACTCGAATTTATCAAAGTTTATTGTTGTTGTTTTTCCGTAATTTTGATTGGTTCTCTTGTGCTTATTTTGTGAGCGGCTGTCATTGCATATTTTGACAGTTGTGTGTATCAAAAGTTTAATAATGAGTATAATATTAATGTGACTCTTTTAGAAAAGGTAAAAGCTAAATATAGCACATGTGATATTTAGTTTTACGTACAAAATATAAAGTTTTATTTATTATAAATGTGTCAGAAGTTTTCAACCCTTTTCACTGTCATTGTGTATGTTCACAGAAGATAATTACATCACATAATTATTATGAAATATTGTAAATTATACTATTTTCTGAATAAGTAAACATCAATTAATACTCCTTTCAAAAAATTTGAAACAAAATACCTGTGTAATAAGTATTTCAGAGAGCTACATGTTATTGAAATTTGTAACGTAAAGCATTATCATAATAATGAAAAATTTAGAGCACAGATTTTAAGATCAATAAACAAATGTGCACTATCAAGGCAATTAAAAAGATATAATAATGACCCTTGTCTATAATATAAAGAGTGAATCACTAAAGGCCTCCGCACAATGAAAAATATAAGGAACAAGAAACAGATATTAGCGATTAGGTCTAAAGAGTTAAGAATAAAGTTGGATGCACGATAAAAAAACAGGCAACAGAAACAGGGAATAACACAGACAATAGATTTTTAACCTATCGGAAACCGTGTATTAATGTTACAGCAGCTTTATTCCTGATTTCTTATTTCTAATCGCTAATATCTATTCCTTGTTCCTTATATTTTTTATTGTGCGGAGGCCCTAAAGGTATTACAGGCTAATATTGCTGAAACTAAACAAGATATGCAATTCTTATTTTCCAGCAACTGTTTGGCATAAAAAAAATTAACTTCATTAAACAATGCTTGCTTCAATGCCAAACAGTTACTAGAAAATAAGAATTGTATATCTCATTCAGTTTTAGGAATATTAGCCTGTAAGACCTTTATCCTATACCGTATGTACCAAAAATTTCAGAATAGACAATTATCTTAGAAATTATTGGTTCATGAGAAAAATGTTTCAGATAAAAGTTAGAGGGTTCAAAGAAGTCCAATAGACGATTTTGGTTCCAAAGGGCCTGTGTTGAGCCCAGTAGGGCCCAAGTTAAATTTTTTAAATGGAAACCCCCATTTTTTATTGTATCATCCTTTTCTCCCAATTAATTTGAACAACTTTTGTCTGAAACATTTTTTTATTTGCCTAATACTTTTTGATATATTCAAGGAAAATTTGGTAACTTTTTCAATATATTACTCGCGATATCTCAATAATTATTTGTCGAAGGAAAAAGTGGTATAGGACTTTTTGACTTGATTTGATCTTAAGAATATTCTGTTGCAATAGTATCCTAACTTTTTTAAATACTTGTTTATACATAAAAGTTCCAAAGAGATGTCTATACCAAGTTTTCTTTAAAACTTTAAATATCTCAAAAAGTATCAGACAAATAAAAAAATGTTTCAGACAAAAGTTGTTCAAATTAATTAGTAGAAAAAGGAGATGAAATAAAAAATAAGGGTTTTTATTTAAAAAATTTAACTTGAACCTTACTGGGCCCAACATGGGCCTCGAATCCAAAATCTAATATCATCTATTGGCTCCCTTTAAACCCTTCAACTTTTATCTAAAACATTTTTCTAATAAATTAATATTTTCTGAGATAATTTGCTGTTCCGGAAATTTTAGTACGCACGGTATATCTCACCACTGTTTTAAAATAAAAATTTGTAAAAATAAATGATTTCCAATAATATATTTGGACAAATATATGCTTGTGTTATTAGGATTAAAAGCTAACCTGCTGTATCTGATTCACATAAACGGTTCATTCTAGGAGGTTCAGGAACATCAACATAATCTGTGAATTTAGTTCGTTTTCTTTTTCTTTTAGATTCAGTTTCGGATTGTGACGAGGCTACTGCTTCTTTTTCAGCTTTTAAAGCTGATTCATAAGTATCTGAAAATAGACTAAATCGTTATTACGTATTTACAATAATAAAAAACTGTATTATATTATACTATAATAATATATTATAATAATATAAAACTGCATTATATTATATTTGTATTCATATTTTAATACAATAATCGAAATTACATTGATACATACGCTAATACGCATACTATTAGATAGTTTAAAAATAAGAAATTAATGTATATTTTAATAAATTTCAGGCATATATTCAATATTTATAGAAGTATCGTCCACTCAAGAATATTTTCTTATAAATACCATAAGCATGCCATAATACAAATATCTTTGTAGTAATCTATATATTTATTTACTTACTATGTTTACTCAATATTTGGCACTCATATTTATTCCAACTACTTTTTATTGGAATTTCTCTAATTATTAGAGTCCTGATATTTCTTATCCCTTCAGGCCAGTAGCAATAATTGGGTTCCTCCAACCAAATTGTTGGAACAACAGAAAAATCGGAATCGTCAAATTCCACCACTGCGTACTGAAAAATAGACTATATTTAGTGAAGAAAATGTATTTTCTTTATTTCTTTTTGCTTTTTTTAAATCAGTAAATGTAAAACAGTTGGTAGGTGTTTAATCATTTCAGCTTAATATAAATTACAAATATTAAGTTCTTCAATATAAAAATTGAAACGCTTTTATTATAAAAAGTTCCAATATTAAGCAAACAAAAGCAAGTAGTATTTTTACCTTTGATATCAGTCTGTGTGTAGTATCGATAAAAAACAATTTTCTATTTTAAAAGCTTTTCGTAATATTTCATCAACAGTAGTTATGTATACTTCTTCATCAGTCACTTCAGACAAACCGCACCAAAATACAGTACTATCCATTGGATTATCAAAGTAAGGTGTAAGAGAAACATTTTTATATTTAATATGAAATATGTTATCCATTTGAAAAATATCAATTACTTGTATAGCTTTATTATTTTTTAAAAGAAAATTACAATTGGGTTTTTTAATTTCTATTCTAAAACCTTTATACTCGATGGCTGAAAACCTTTCTACTTGTTTATTGTTCATGAAAAGAAAACCATTTCTTTTGAGAAAAATTTTTTCTTCTACCTTCTGAGAAGCATATTTATCAAATTCGTGTACTCTTTTTATAAACTGTGATAATGGTTTATTAGATGTTTTTATTATCATTTTGATTTTATGCATATAATTTTCAAAAGGAAAGCAACTAAATTTATTTAATGAATCAAAGTTTTTCACATCTAATGTTAAGTGTATAAGGTTATGAATATTATGATTCACATATTCGTCACCGTATAAATCGCCAAAATTTGTTACAAAATATACCAATAACTCGTGTGCGTAATCAATATATTTTCTTATCAAATCGTCACATATTAAAACTCTAATTGCACAGTGCAAGGAAAGAAAGTGCTGAAAATAATCAGTTTTTAAAAATGGTTTCATAAGCCACGGACCGTAATACAATAAAAAGGACCTAAATTCAGTAGCTTTCCATCTTTCAAATTTTGTTATTGGCCTAGGTTTTCTTGAAAATTCATAGGGAATTGACTTGTACACTAACTGTAATTTTTCATTAATAACATTAATATCTTCTTTTAATAAACGAACTTCCTGATTTCCCTTAACCCAAAATCCTAATAAGCGTTTCATAATACCTAATAAAACCAAATGCATATAATCTAATGGTACACTTGTAATAAAATCAATTTTTAATTCACATAAAATAGATGTTTCTTTATGATAATCTTTATCAGATTTAGAATAGAATTCTTCGTTCGTTCTTAATTTGGAATTCAATTCTGGGAAAGTTATTCTATTCTTTTGAAATACTCCTTCGGCCCAACATTTAGTACAGCCATGATAAGAATTAAAGTTTTTTACACATAATACAAATGCTTTTGCAGGAGCATCACAAAGAATTTTACTAATATTTTTATTTCGTCAACAAACCTACGTAAAAAAATGTTACAATTATGAGGTTTTTTTTCCCCATGATAAACACCTATCGGAAATGGTTCCACCATTTTCAACTCATCAATTTTTACCAAAATAGGCCAAAATTGGCTATTACTGCTCTTTGTAAGAGGAAGTCCGTCAATATTAACTGATATATCAATCTCATCAATTTTAAAATTTTCTGAATTAATTTCATTATTTTGAATTAATTTCAACAATAACTTTGCCTTTAATCCAAAATGATAATACTTCCCAGGAGGTAGATTTATTATTTTGTTACCAACATTTTCGGTCTTAAAAATGGTTCGTGCATCAGAAGGTAATGAATTTAACTTTAAATCTGATTTAATTATTTTTAATAAATCTGTCATAGCATTTTGTGCAATATGATGCCCAATTGCCCAACATCTAAGATGGTCTTTAAATGTCTCCAGTGATGAATCAGAATCTTGACACACAGACTGAGCTACATTGAATGAGGAATTATTTGTTATGTTACTAATTTCCATTGTATTTTGAAGATTCGTAAGTTGTTTCGTAAGTTGATTCGTAAGTTGTTTCGTCGATGTTTGTTCCAAAGTTACTGTGGCAACTGAAGTAACTGTATTTTCACATATTTCCTTTATGTGAACATATTTTACTCTATTTTGTTTAACATTTTTTCGAATATTTTTACGTATAATTTTTTTTAAATATTTCTCATCATGACAATTTTTATAAAACTAAAAATAATAAATGTAAAATTATTATATAAAATTTCTACCAATTTGTAATAAATAAAAATATATGTACGAAGTTAAGGAAGCTATATTTGAAAAGTAATTCATTACTGTTATCGTTGTTGAAAAGGATGTATAACCCAGATAGCACAGTGACATCAAATGCCGTCATAATGCCGTCTTAGTGATGGAAACTTGACGTGTTGCCGTCACTAAGACGGCATTATTACGGCAATAGCCGTCACTAAATGTCACTTTGCTATCTGGGAACTGTTATAAATTATTAATGAGAAGAAGTCACCAAAACCGAATCACACTTTCCAATCTGTTATGTGCATGCGTGCGTGCGTGCGTACGTGCGTGTGCGTGTGTGTGTGTGTGTGTGTGTGCGCGCGTGTGCGTGTGCGTGTGCGTGTGCGTGTGCGTGTGCGTGTGCGTGCGTGTGTGTGTGTGTGTGTGTGTGTGTGTGTGTGTGTGTGTGTGTGTGTGTGTGTGTGTGTGCGTGTGTGTTTGAAACAGAAGGAGAGAAACACATCTTACCCTTTTTAACTGACCTGCTTCTTCATCTGCCATAATTGTTGAGATATATTCCTTGCCTTCCCCAACATACAAAGTATGCTTAGTTTATTTATACACCTTAAAGTGTAATAATACATTTGTATAAATAAATATAGAAATAAATAAAAAGTCAAAAATTATTATAAACTGTACATATGTACTTACTTTCTATAAGTCACCTTTTATATAATATAACAATTTCTGGAAAAAAAAGAAATAAAGATAAATTACACAGCAATGTCATTTTTATGTATATAATTTACTATGACTGTGTTCCAGAATTCACTGCCAGCGCTGAAAATTTATAGTATTCGTAACGTATACTATATAGATTTTCAGCGCTGGCAGTGAATTCTGGAATACAGCACATATAAAATACTTTAAAATAAACACAATGCAGTTCATGACTAAAACCGATAACATTCAAAATAATATGTTAATTGCAAATGTATTGTAGTCCACGCATCACAGATTAAGTAAAAACAGTAAAATATATGTATATGCATTTCTAAATATATGTTTCGATGAAAGACTAATATAAAATAGAACACATTAATAACAGATTAATAAACATTGTTATTGGTCTTGTTTGAATTGATCGTTTGATATATCTAATTTTACACTAAATTATTATTTCGGTGATACATGCAAACACAATGATGTATTAAAGCGATACTTCTTCAACAAATCTTTTTGATGGATATTATACGAGCTTTATATACGTTATTATTTACATATGTATATCGCCAAAATTGAGATTTTATAGTAAGTTACTGTTTAATTGGTGCTATCGAAATCATAACATTAACGAACCTTGACGATATTTTTCATGTGTCCAAGGGCAAGTCTAGAGAATGTTCGGCGTGGATTTCCGCCGGAATGATAAGGATACATCGTCCTCAATCGAGCCACGGTTAGTAGCTTTGTGTTTTGTGCTCGACCAGAGATTCCGTGAATTTCACAAACACTGTCGTGGTTTGAATCGCTCCGAAATCTTGAGGCGTCGGTAGTCTGCCGCAAACGCGAGACAGAGATCTTGCCGAGCATCGACTCGAGGGACGGAAACGAAGGCGAGATCCGGAACGCGGCGCTCTCTGATTGGTCCGATGATTGACGGAGTTGCGCTGTGGGCACAATTATCGTGGGGCGGCATCGACGCGTGATCGACCACGCGGGACGGCGTGATCGACAACCCCGTGCGGATCGAATCCGTGCCACGAGACTGACAGCAGGCACGTAGCAATCAGCCTCGTGGCCCGATTACATCAAGAATATGTTCGATCTTTAATACTTTGGTATATTTCTTTTCTTCTGCAAATCTCTCGATCTCTTATATAGGTCGAAAAATACATCTTGAATCACCAGCTACCTATTTACAGGGCACATATAGATAACTAAGTTCTTATCATATTAATATGCAAGTTTTAGAATATATTAATTACTTACCCATATAAAAATGTTGTATACAATTAAAATAAGCGCTCGACAGCACAAGCACAAACGTACGTATATATGACACACTCACGCATCATACGTATGTAAGATAATGCCACTACAGTCTCCAGAACTATTACTGCTTCCGATTGGTTGTCGCGACAAGCGTGCGTCTCTGCTTATGATCTTGACGTGCTCAAACAGCTGAAAATAATTGGCAGTAAATTGCAAGAAAATAGCAAATAATTCCATCCAAAGAACGTTATTTATAGTTAACCTAAATTATAGGTTATAGATCATCATATCAACTATTCATAGCACTACGTATGGTTAATTGAGAGTTCTTATTATTAATATACAATTTTTAGAATATAATAGTTTATACTTACTTATATATAAATAATATACTGTAAATAAAGAGCACTCCGCACTGCTCGATCCACACGCGTGTATATGCACTCACGCATCGTAGGATAATAATGTACGCATCATGGCTATCGCGATAAGCGTTGCGCACAATATAAAACAATAACATTCTAACAACAGAAAATTAATATACTACCAACGTTATTTCCAAGTTCAAATTACAAGGAATTTTGAACTGTTGCATTAATCTCAAATAAATGTCAGAGTAACATTTGAAAAATATTTTCTGTAACGTTTTTAAAATATTTTAACAACATTCAAAAAAATCATATTACGAAATAATCTTTTTCAAATATATGTATAATATTATTAAAAAACGTTTAAAAAATACACATAAAGTCAATATTTCTAAACGTTAATTTAATGTTCCTTGCTTACTAGGATGTCACTTGAGTTAGGTTAGGTAATATAATTTTGTAAAGAAGAAATTAAAGATTTCACTTTTTTTTTAAATACATGTCACTTGAATTAAGTTAAATAATATAATTTTGCGAAAAAGATATAAAGCTACCACTTAGGTTAGATTTTTGAATTTACAAAATACATTGCGTGTACTTGGCACTTTTTTTACCTTTTTTGAAAAAGGTAATTTTGTACTGATTATACTTACCTGGATACCTATTTGGTGAATCTTGTTGATCATGGAATGTCTGAGTGACACCTGAAAATAAAAGATAATTAATGAATAATTGATTACGCGATATTAGATGCTAATGTTAATGAGCAGGGAAAACCGTACTCTATGTAAAGAATGCATGTATGATATTGCGTTATGAAAGTTATAAGGAAACGGGATTTAGCTTTATATTATTTCATGTTTTAAATATTAACTACCAAAAAGGTAATCTGAAAACATGCAGTCGAGCTATAAAATATTATTTCGTCGTAGATTCATTTAAGCGAACGTCGGCTGTTGCCTTTGATACCCCTGTAATATGATACCCCTGAAGTTGTTTACTTCTCGGCTCAGTTCCGGGAAACCTGTTAGAACCAGTCGACTGCATGATAGCGCGAGATGGCTAGAAAGTAGAACTAGCTGCTCATTGGCCCAAGCGGAGATGGTGGGAATGAACAGCCAGCCAGAGTATAAAAGGGAGAGGATTTTCAATTCGAGGTTCTTTCCCTGAGAGACTGCCGGATAGTGCGGTTCTTTCTTATTCGTATAAATCGAGATTCGAAGTTTATCTTAGCGTGAAAAGTAACGATCGCATATTTGTACTTGGGAAAGATTAGTTCGCGTGAACGCGTACTTATAATTATCTTTGTTAAAGCAAGCGATAGTTACGCGGCATTTATTGTCAGATATTCCGACTCGTAGCGTGGGATAAGATCCGGCAAAGGCATTGTCGATAGCCTTATTCAGCGTACCTTGTACCGAAGTTTTAAAATATATCTTGTTATTGTTAAATCAATACAGATTCCAATTCATTAAATTTTCCTTTCCTAATAACCGGGTATACTCATATCAAACGCGACGCGAAAGCGAGTGCGGATCCAAGGACGAGCCATCGACGTGAAGATAGCAATCCTGGAAGGAAAGAAGTTATATAGCCCATAGTCATTATTCTTGACAGGCCTAAACGTTCTGTGTCAGCGTTCAAAACACAGTGGCGACCGTAAAATTTCATTACAAGTAAGTTTATTCAGATCCAAGACCACAAGTTCGGTCACAACCTTGCAACCGGTGGTTATGTTACACCAGGCTGCAAAACACACTTTGACGTCTGTCATGTTAACTGAGAGTTCAAGCCAGTCTCAGAGCGTGGCGAAGGTTAGCCAAACAGCTGATCCGATCAGGACCAAGGAGCAGCTGAAGCAGATGACGGAGGATGAGTCGGAAGCAGTGACAAGGCCATCCACACCGATACCCGCCAGTCCATCGAACGAGCCATTGACGCAGGGCGAGGCTGAGACTTTGACGGAGATGCCGGATGCAGAGGCGTCGCAAATACTCGACGAGTTCATGTCGAGCCAACAGGTAGAATAGTTGCTAAAAAGATAAAGCGATTATGTCCGTTACGGATTAATCAAGAGAGAGATAATAAAGATTGCGCTATTCTTTCCTTAACCGATGTACAGATAGATTTAAGTGCGCATAACAGAATGAAGATATTCGATATAAATTACCTGAGCGAGATAGCTTTGATATTAGCGATATTGTTTTTTGTCGCGATGGTAATCTTATTCTATTACGAATTACATCGGATAACTCACAAGTAACACTACCCAAGTGTAAACGCCGATTTGGATAATTTTTTAATATGTTTTAGTAGACGTAAAAATAAGACATACGTATTTTTTTTTATCGGCGGAAAACCATATTTAGGGTGTGAAACACCTCTTTGAATTTATGGGTATCGATTTAATTGTTTTGTATATAAGGATTCAGTATTTTCGGCCCGAACCAAATAAAATAGTTGCATTATCAAGAGATATGAAAAATGAAAAATTTTCGACTCGGTTCGATCATTTTTAGGGGGTAAACCACCCCCTGTATTTGAAACAAAAATTTTAAAAATGCCCAGATAATTGCAAATTTTATTCAAAAATTTTGAAAAAAATATATGTTACACTCGCATCCAAAACAAAAGTGAGACTGTTTGAGGATTTAAGAGTGACCACCCTTTTATCGAATTTCTTACGTAACATTTAAATTTATCCCGAAATAATGGTAAACAGTTTCATTTATCGTCAAATTAATTAATATTTACAAATTAGTCTGATCAACCCTTCAATTCTATAAGGGGGTGAGGGAAAACCTCATTTACCTCATGTTCGAAGTTACCCCACTCTTGAATTTGGTTGATCGGGCGATTCTTTTGTCCGACGCGCGGTTTCACAATTCTAATATTAGTGAAATAAAAAAGATTCTTATTAATAATTGTTACCCGAAGAAAATTGTTGACAAATATGTCAATGTCCGACTTGGCGAATTGCGAAATCGTAACAACAATGATCCTGTCAGTAGCGAAGTGGCCCAAGATCCTCGAAGGTGCATTACTGTACCTTACATAAAGGGCCTTAGCGAGAATGTGAGCCGTACAATGCGAGACATGAACTTTAGAGTTCTTCACACCATCCCGAAGAGATTGGATTGTGTCATTAGGAAGGGTAAGGACGCGTTGCCGAGTCTCAGTCAGACTGAGTTAGTTTATAAGATTGATTATGCAAATTGTAATGCGGTATATATTGGCCAGACAAAAAGGCATTTAGAAACACGCATCAAAGAACATCGATGTGATATTAGGAAAAATGTAGATAATCATTCTGTTGTGAGCAAACATCGCCTTACACACAATCATGATTTCAAGTGGCAACATCCGAAAATTTTATACAAAGAAAAACATTTCAAAAAAAGAGAAATATCGGAAATGTTTTTCATTAAAAAACATGATTGCACAGTCAATTTACAAAACGATACTGAGAGCCTGCCATCTATTTATAACCGGGTCATAGGTATCACTTAGTCGGCCCTGTATATTTGGTTCTGCTCGTTTTTCCATCAGAGCGCCGTTTGCTATCCGCGGATTACGTTTGACAACTTCATTTCGACTTTGACTGTCTTACTGTTCGGACGTTGTGCCTCGATATGGCTGGTGACGTTTTGATTTCACCGTTTGTTTTGGAACGCATAAGAATTGTAAGCTTTTAACTAATTTTTACAGTGTTAATTAATTTTATTGTTTTTGACCAGCGTGATATTGTAACGATTTTGTATAGTTTTTCTATTGTTAAATGTATTATTTTCTCTTTTGTTTAGTTTTGCGTTTGTCTTGACGTTGTCAGGACACCACGTCAACGATGCAATTTGTTATGCGGATCGGTGTAACTTAAATTAATAGCACTTGATAAGGACCGGAATTCGGTCGAAACGTCGTGTAATATTGTTTTAATTGGCCAGTTGGGTCGAAAATAAAACGACTTATTACCCCACTCTTCCCTACACTAAACCCCTTTTTTCATTCGAATAAACTATGACTTATTCTATTTCACGTCTATTAAGCTGACACAGCCAATTCAGCACAATCGATTAAAATTTATACAGAAATTTAGTGCTCTTTTGTTGTTAATTTGTTGCTCAATTCTCAATTTTGTTGCTCCAGCCGTTTCGGAGAAAATAGTGGCTGTGCTAACTTATGTTCAAAGTTAGCACAGCCATTCAAAAAATTGTGTTAAATAAAAAAAAAGAA
>NW_020221294.1:0-2180 GCF_003070985.1 Temnothorax curvispinosus
CATGCTCACCCACGTTTATTATTCTTTTTCAGGTTAAAATTCTTTTTCAGGTTAAAATTCTTATTTTTCAGGTTAAAATTCTTATTTTTCAGGAAATTCTTATTTTTCTTATTTTTCATTTTTTTTTCTCTGAGTGTACAGTACGAACAAAACATGGTTTCTCTTACGCGACTTCAAGTATATGAAGCAATGGAGAATGTCGATCTGTCTTCTCGTGTCAAATTTCTTGAAGATTTTATTTTGAATAAATTACGTCTTTCGAAATGTTTGCTTTCTACTGATTGTGAGAAAAATTTAAATAATTTTATTCATCTTTTTCTTAATAAGATTATGCAAAGAAAATCAAAATTCCGAAAAAATTCGCATGAATTCATCAAAAAATACAAGTCATGGTTAGACAAAGAATTGGTCATTCTAAATTCATTACTTTCTATTAATAAGAATAAAGTTAAGGAATCTATTTCCTCTGATAAGCGTGGGCGTCCAAAAGTTCCATTCGAAGATGCAAGTGAAAGAACGAAAAGACGAAGATGTTCGAAATTGTTAGCATCTCATTCTTTGGAAGAAATCACATCGACTGTAACTATGGGTTTATATAAGATGGGTAAAAGAGAGGTTGCTGGTTGTATTGCTGATACTGTATCATCTGCCTCTGTTAAAAAACAACCTGAAAAATGTCAATATTCGGAAGATCAGGCATTATCATTATTAATAGAAGGGAAACTAACAAAATCCCAATATAATTTAATCCGTTCGCAGGCAAAAGAGATGGGAAGTGATTTGTATCCCAGTTATAAACAAATATTTGAGGCAAAGAAGCGATGCTATCCTGACGGAATAAAAGTTACTGATACTTCTGCAGAAGTTCCTTTGCAGTCTCTTCTGAATCATACGACTTTTCGTTTACTTAAAGCATGTGAGCCAGTTTTAATATCATCGGGTATATCAGTACAAAAACTCGAATTAATTGTGAAATGGGGCTTTGATGGTTCATCTGGACAATCTCAGTATAAGCAAAACGCTTCTTCTGGTTTGGAAGTTTCAGATCATAATCTTTTCGCGACATGGCTCGTTCCATTGCAGCTCAGATATGCATCTCCAAATGGAAAAATGTCTGTATTGTGGAGCAATCCTCGTCCATCTTCAGTGAGATATTGTAGGCCTTTGCGTTTTCAGTTTCTGAAAGAAACTGCGGCCGTTATAAAAAGTGAAGAAGAGTACGTGACTTCACAGATAACCCAGTTATTTCCACTAAAATTGAGAGAACCATTCGAAATCGTGATATATTTCAAAATGTTATTAACAATGGCAGACGGAAAGATGTGGAATGCATTGAATGACAGTTCCAGTATGAAATGTTATATTTGTAAAGCAACACCTAAAGATCTGAAACAGTTTAACCTGACTAATCGTCACATAGATGAATCTGCTCTGTCATTTGGTATCTCTCCACTTCATTGTTTGATAAGATGTTTCGAGTGTCTCATTCATATTGCATACAGACTCACATTGAAAAAATGGCGAATTACAGGTACCGATAAATTGAAATTTGAGAAACAAAAAAAATTCATTCAACATCAGCTCCGACAGCAATTGGGATTAATCGTAGATCTTCCAAAACAAGGTAGTGGAAACACGAATGACGGCAATACTGCCCGTAGATTCTTTGAAAATCCAACAATGTCCAGTGAAATTACCGGAATTGATAATGGCCTTATCATTCGGTTTTCTATTTTATTGAAAGCCATTTCTTGCGGTTTTGAGATCGATTCCATTAAATTCGGCGAATATTGTAAGGAAACTGCAGACCTGTACAGGAAGGTTTATGATTGGTACCCAATGCCCCCAACTGTACATAAATTATTAGATCATGGCGAGATGATTGTATCGACAGCCATTCTTCCATTTGGACTCTTATCTGAAAAAGCTCAAGAAGCAAGAAATAAGGCTTGTCGATACTTCAGAGAGCACCACACGAGAAAATGTTCGCGTGTAGCAACAAATGAGGATTTATTTAAAAAATTGCTTGTTTCGTCTGATCCTTACATTACATCTCTTAGACGAATTCGTCCCAAAAAAAGTGGCGCTATTTCTGCAGACGTTTTAAACCTACTGAAACAACCTGATGTCATTAAGGAAAATGAGTCTGATAATGATGATAACGATAATAATGATGAAAA
>NW_020221295.1:0-27004 GCF_003070985.1 Temnothorax curvispinosus
TATGCACGTGCGTGCACGTCAATGTCAAGTCGGTCCAACCGGTCTGCGCGCAGTGCTGAGGTATCATAAGTGGTATACAAACTGCGAAGCGTGCACCGCGAGTGCGGAAGGAGAGTTTAATAAGTTTCAAGTGACTCGTGCATATGCGGAATGTTTGCCACCTTAATTAGAAAGTGCACGGAGAATTGCAATTGGGTTGCCTGGCTCGGGACAGATCCCGCATACCAAATTTTCGAGGGCTGTTATTGAGATTTGACTGATAGAATCACGAGCGTGGAAGTTACATCATAATCGTTAACTTGTATAAAGCACGCACGTCTTATTTAGCGAAAAGGAGGAAAGTAATCAAACGATTGTAATTAATGACGTAAGTAGCGTATGACGAATTAAAACTTGAGCACGAGCGCTAATTAACCATAAATTCTGAACATCAGATGCACGTTGGATATTATTAGTGTAATTTCCGATTTAACGCTGAATATCGCATTTAACTGTTTACGGCACGTAATTAATCCGTTGATTACATCGTTGATATACATATAACTAGAATTTAAGCTTCAAAACTCTTCCATTTAATTTCGCAGAATCATACTCATGAAAATTAAATTAACTTAAAATAAAAGGCAATATACTCTATCATAAATTATAATTTAACAATAACAATTATTCTCTACATATAATTGTTAATGTCATGTAATTTAATAAAGTTAAAATAATAATAATATTTAAAAACAAAGAATAGCTCGTGTTTTAGGAAAATTGAAACGAAGAATATTCAGGTCAGTATGAAATGATAAGATATCCGCGGAATATAATAGTTATAGCATATAGTTAGTTATTTACAGTATTCCGACAGCAAATATCGGTACTAGTTTCTACCTTTAGGTTTCCTCTTCAACTAAATGTTCCTGTGAGTAATTGCGCTTAACTATACATATACATTGCGAATACCAAATACTATATCGTATATATCGAACATATGTGTTCTTGTTGGTTCATACTGGTCTCAAAATATCCTCGTTTAAACTTTAATAAATTTTATTTTTCACCAAAAAGCTCCGGTAAACAGGAAATTTCCGATGAGATCGATAGAGGTAGGAAACGCGGTTGACCGTATTTTTCTCTCGGTCAAACGGAAAGGAAATTTTCTGGAGCAGCTCGGAGAGAGAGCGGAGTCCACCCCTAACGCAAAGGGTGGGATTTGGCCGCGCGTCCCACGGTTGTCATGGTAACCATAGGTCAGGACAAGGATAAGCAATAGTAATGCGCCCTTTTTTCCCCGAGAAGGAACCATCTTTGCCACGAGCGACGAACGATGACGCCGACGATCCCAACAATTTATTTCGACCGTCAATCAAATAGCGTCCGTGTTAACTCGCCGCGTTAAGTAGACGGCATAATTTTTTGCGTCAATTAGCATGCAACATGCAACACTCGAGAGTCGCTCGCGCGACGGATGCAATTTGCTCCCGATGAACACTGCACCGGAAGAACCGAGACGCGAGATCCAGGTGCCGCGATAAAGCCGTTTTTTCCTCGGTGGATTAAATCTGAAATCGTATATGACGAGCGAGTTTAAAAAGGGGGAAAATTGTGGGCAACCGATAGGATCGAAACTTCCTCGGCTGGGACGATAAATCGTTGATCGAGCAAAACGGGGAGAATTAACATGACGCGTGAAGATCGCGGAAATCTGGAATGCATTCTATCGACCGTCATAATCTCGGTTGTTCCGCAAAGAAGTCGAGTATCGGCTAACCGAGAGCTTCTCTCTTGCTCTTTCTCGCTCTCTCGAGGTGGTGATCAATAAGAAAGTTACGCGCTTTTTACCCTTCCGCCCTAAGCCGAAGAGAATGTCCTGGGAAACTTAACGTTCTTTTTCACTCTAAAAGCATGCAAAAAATAGACGAGAAAAATACATTTTGAATGTAAACTAAAATCGCATTTCTAATCTCTCAAATAAGTTTAACATTTTATTCATTTATTCTCTTATTATTTGTATACGTAAATTATATTCTTTAACATAAAAAGTAATTTAACCCATCAGTATTAAAATTATTTTATGATGGAAATAAAAACGTTATATATATCTAAAGTATTCTGTATTATTTTGTACTGAAAAATTTCAATCACTGCACGTAAAAAAACTGTCAATTTGATTCCAGAGATTTGTACTCACTGATACGTTTATTCGCAAGCACATTCGCTCCGATATCCCAAACTTTTATCTCGCCGGTTCAACGTTTGCCGTATTCGTTAACGTACAAATATTTTCAGCGCGTCAATAGAATATCGAGCCGATTGACGAGTTGTATAACAAAGCGTATTTGCTTCTCTGTCGCTCGATCCTTCGATGAAGAAATCCGCATCGCGAATTTATATCGCGGGAGACAATGAACGGTGAAGCGTAACGAAGGAAGTCGAGATGAAAATCACGTAACGAGGGTAAAAAAAACCGCTTTGAAATTATGCCGGCTCAGGTAACCTTGCCTTGGATTTTTTTGCGAGCTCTCCTTGCACGTCCGGTAAATATATATCTCGCCCTTCGACTTTGACGGTCGATTCGCGCTCCAGAAATTGGGCCGCGGATAGACATATATCGTGTTACGCGAAATTCAACATGGAGATGGAGTACGTGCCACAAGTTTGCGTCGTGCAAATTTATCTTCGGCTAACTTTTTATACTACGCAAACACATCGAAGAGACGCGCGTTAAACGAACGAACGGGCGAACATTTATAGTGGATTACCAGAAGTGGATCAATGTAACGTAACTGATGAAGTTTAAGGTTCTTAATTCGTCAAAATAATTTTTTTTTTATAAATATATACATCCATTTTTTAATACTACAAATTTCGTAAAAAACAGAATGTATTATATTTAATAACATTTTGATTATGTTGCTAGAGACTCTTCGAGAGTTTATCTTTTTTGGAACCTAAAAATTATCACTCGTACTTGCGAATTGCACACAAGATGAGAATTGCGACCGCTATCAGCCGCTTAGATCAATACTCGCGATTCTTCTATTACAAAAACTAATTACATCTCGCTAGATAGGGAGCAATGTGCTCGCGCACGCGGTTCTATCAGATGGGACTTACACGCGCTTCTTCCTATCCCTCCTCTTCTTCCCCGCTAAGTACACGGTGAAGGCACCGCCCGAATCGGCGCCCAGCCCGTCCCTAATTAATCGCGTTCTCAATTAGTGGCCCGAAAGCGCGGCTCGATTATAATAACATGATAATACATGGGCCGTGACGGGGTCATTCAACTCGCCGACGAGCAACGTCATCCGCCGCCCGCGCCGATTTAAAAAGATGGGATTGTTTGATCGCCTTGAGCGATTCATGAAAATCTCTCACATCGAAGCCCGAAGTACAGAGAGAAAGAACATTAATGTCAATTAAAAGCGCGCTTAAATTACAGTTGCATTACGGATCATGCTCGATTCCGTTGTAAATTTTCATGACAAACTTGCCTAATTTTGAATCGCTTATATGTCCCACCGTTACAGTTTCGCAAAACGAAACGCGAGCCCGAAATCGCATCGTGATGCGAAAAAGTTGAACCAACAAGTCCGCTTCGTCGGCGCGAAACGGTTGACATCATTTACGAAAGAGCAGACAAGTAAAAAATGTAAAGTTCTCAGAATATAAATAATACTCGGCGCACAGCTCCAAAGATATCAAATAATGAAAAGTATTTATCACATTTTCTCGATAAGTTGGGTTTTATTTCTCGACGGAAATTTAATTACTAATACTCCTCACCGATCAAATGAATACTTAGTGATCGGCGATTAATTATTGACGAGTCTGTTTCTCTGCTTTACCCGTAAACCGTTGCATCACTAAAACTGCATAAATATGCATCGGTACGCGTTATTTGTGCACCATGTGCACAATGTATTATACTCGACATTGGAAATATTTATAATTCGCGGAAGCGGAAAACAATGGCAACGAGCGAAACACACTCGTTAACGGTGTCGTTGAGATTTCCAGGCTTCGATAAATTCGAGTTTCGAAATGGAATGGTCTGCGCGAAGTGAATTATTAATCAATAACTGAGCATCACGAACTTAGCCGTTCGATTAATTATTACCAATATTTGATCCGCGCGTATCATCCATTATTGAAATAATTTAATCAAGACATCTCGGTTTAAAAAAAAATAGGGATTTATATTTAATATATTAATTCCAAATACAATATTCTATCTTCCATTTTAGCCCCTCTCGCCATTACTGCGTTTAAACAAGTCTTAGCAATACAAATATAATTTTTTATCACTCGGCTGTCACGAGAGGGAGAATATCGCAAGAATTTTTTGCAACATTCACATTTTCATCGAGAATAATTAATGTAACCGACATGCTCTGATTAGTCATAATAATAATAATAATAATAATAATAATAATAATAATAATGTAATCTTACCTGGAAATCCCGTCGATGTCGGAGTACAAATCAGCGATTTACAGTCAGATGGAGCCCGTTCGGCGCATACCTCGTCGATCGTCCCAAACGACATCCCTCGAATTTTCCACATCACTGGCCGCTGGACGCGTCCTCGCGAGAAAAACCGCCGTTGCGCGTTTCTCTCCTCGGCGAAGTAACGCCTAACGGCGACGCAAACACATCCGCCGGTCACGAGCGCCCGTGACGGAATGCTGGAGGAGGACTCGTGCTCGATCTCTCTCCTGTGCCGGTTCGTTACCCCCACTACAGGAGGAGGCTTATACCCTTGTGCTTTTTTTTGCAAATCCTTGCAACGTTCTCTCTCTCGATCATCGATTTTTCGTGCTCGTTAACCTGTAAATCGAGAATCGGACGCGTCTTGTAGAACACGTGTCGTGCACACCTGCGGCGAGATCGAAAGCCGATAGATTGCGGCGGATAGTCCGGAAGTCGCGGAGGATACACGGAGTACTCCGATTAATCGGCAATAAACATTTCTTTGTATAGCTATAAAAAACGCGTAACGTGGTGCGTCGAACTTAGGAACTGGCACTGAAACGGAGTATTTTTTATGAAATTTCATGGCTGTAATTAAGATTGAATTTATTAGCGAGCAAAGTAATAAACATCCATTGCTGAATAATAAATGTTCCACCGAAATAAAACGGAATTTCCACTATCGCAGTTGTAAACATCATGTGAGCGATCGTTCGGTTTCGTCGTTTTGCAATAACACATGATTCATATTTGAATAGAGTAAAAGATAAATGACTAATAATAATGGACATTTCTTAAACGCGCGATGTTTTTGTGGCTACTTCTGATTTCGAGATATTGCGAATGTGAAAGTCATAATATTAAATTAAAATTTAATATTATGTACAGCGTCTCTCTCATTCCTTACTTAAATTGCTACTTTTTATTGAAAGCCACGTAGAATCTTGTAAAATATGAGCATATATAAAATAATGTGTTAATATAGAAAGTAGATGGTCGATAATGATATAGACGGTGTTAAATCGACGCGCGAATATTTTATATTTAAGAAAGCGATAACTTATAACGTATAATGACCCGTGATTATTTCTGTGTTCAACATTGTTTCATACTTTTCTCGGGAATGTATTGAGAAATCATTAATCGCGCAAAATAGGCTGTAATTTATAATCGCCAATAATATAACGAGAAAATGACTAATTCGTGATTTTTAATTAAAGCCTGCGCGTGTATTATTATCGCAGATAATTGTCCCGGTAAATGCAGTTATATAATAACAGAAAAAACACATTTATCAATTTATCACGCAATAAATCGTGAAAAAGGAAACATTAAAAATGGAAAATGTGTACTATTGATAATTATATGTTTCATTATGCACATTGATATATTATACAAATATCTTTTTTTTAGAAATTAATGAAACATGTTATATTGCATATAATTATCGCTGTAATTATATTATTGCAATTAGCTGTGAAACAATTTCTGTCTTTACAGAACTACTACCTTATTAGTAAGCAACTTCACTACGGTGCGAGAGTAAGAATACTTGGCGAAATAACCTCTCTGACAATCTCCGCGAAAGCTCGTCGTCGCGCCGAGTAAAGCGAAAGCCGTGTAACCCGCAGGGAAACGAAGAGCGAATCATATCATACCTGCTTTCGAAACGTCGATCATTCGGCAGGTTGAGAAGGCCCGTCGTTCGATCCGCGATACTGAATAAATCGCGCGGATGTCGCGAGCGGATCCGCCGAATTCGGGAAATTCACGGCGCGCACTCGTTCATCGACTGCTCTCTTTCCCGCGCGCGGGCGCACGCACACTCGCGCGATCAACATACGCACACATACACACACACGCACGCACGATACGGTGGGTGGATACGTTTTCGTTCGGCTGTCGTCGATCGCTAGCCTAGGCAGTCGGCGCGTCGTCGCTTTATTACGTCACCCGGAGCACGGAGTCGAGCCAATCCGGAAGCGCGGTCCCGCGGGTCACGTGGCCGCTCCTCGCCCCCGCACGCAACGCGACCCTCAAGGCAGACACACACTCGCCCACGTTCGTCCGCTTGGGGTTCGCGGCGTTCGCGCGCGAGCGCGGTCACAAAATGGCGACGCCGCGTCGCGCCGCGGAGCAATGACCAGTGTGGCGTAGCACCGCCGGCCGCCGCGCGCCGTGTCTTCCTCTTCACGGAATATAGATGCCCAGGTCGGTTCGTGTCTATTTGCGCGATTATTTCGAGCGCGACGTGCCGGTGTGTCAGGTCGTCTGGAAATTAATGTCATTCGCGCGCCGAATTACGCGTTTCCATTACCGCGCCGCGGCCGGTGGACCGCGATTGATTTTTAACGCTAAACTCGGCGGTGTACGCTACATACAACTTGCATCTTCATTTCCCACTGTCTAGACTCGTCAGTTTTTATCCGCAAAGTTATCGCGCATAAATCCTTAATGTCCGTATAGATTGTATTTTTACATCTTCGCTGTTTATCAGAAGATTATTCTATAAGTCAGACATGAAAACGGAAAGTTACAAGAAAATTATTATCAATGTATATCACGTTGAATTGTTTATTATAATTGCTACATCTGTGTATGTTATCAATGTACATGCTTTTAATATGAAATATTTGTCATTATAGATTGGGTTTATTTTCATTGTATTATCAAATTTAGATTTAAGAATGTTCCCATTATTTAACGATCTGTCTTTCGATGTTTAAATAATATGTCTATTTTAAAAAAGAGTGGGATTATAGAAATGAGAAAGGAAGCAATTATTTTATAAAGGACGTAATTTATCATAATTGTTATTAATTAACATTTCCACGTATCTATTTCAATCCTTAAAGTCTGCAGTATTTATGTACAATTTATAAGCAATTTAAAAGCGAGAGATAGAAATAGTTGGCTATTTCTAGAATTAAATAATTTGATTTATGAAAATCTGAAGCTACTATATTGACAAGTTAGTTTTGGAAACTATTTCCACTCAAAGTACAATAATTATATTTTAAATATCATTTAATTTCAAAGTTCTGCGAATAAATATCAGAATCGAAATCTATAGATGTTATCGTAAAAAATAATGCCTGCATTATTGATAAATTTTTATAGACAAAAATAGAGATATTAAATGACAGAACTAAACACTCTAAAGTAAAACAAAAGCATATTAATTATGTAATAAAATTAATGTTAATAATATATTAACCTAAGAATGAATATAGAAATACAGTTGGATTAAAAATGATGTTTCTTTTTTTACGCATTTCGATGCGCACCTTTTTTCTATTTTCTATTACCTACGTTTCCACACATTTGTATGTACGACTTTATATTCGCATAATCCCTTGACTCTACTGCGATATCAGAGGGACGTTTGATTCTCTCAAATATATAGCGGGAAGGAATAAAAAGATATCCACTAAAGAAACGCGGAACAAAGGGATCTATCGTCCTCCCAGATAGACAATACGATTGTCCGCTTTTTCCCGAACCGCGCAATTTTTAATTGCAACGCCCGTCAGCTCCACACGCACCATTCCGCTTCAGTTGATTCTGTTTGTACGGATAAAAGAAAAGATGGAAAAAAGAGAAAGATGAAAAGAGAATAGAGACAAGTTTTTAAATTCTATGTTCCAGATAGAGGAATAGTCGGAATAGTCACTTTTATTCGAATTCACGAATACTATTTTTATATGTTAGAATATAATATTTTTAATATCAATAGCGTCTTTCCTATCCCAAATTTTTCTTTTTATTAAAAAAAGACAGAAGATAAAAAATAAAGATTATTCTTTCCTCGACTCCAAAAATGTCCAAACACTTAATTTAAAACTAGAAGGTATAATCAAATCTATTCCTTCTGGATATTTTTGCAGAGAAAAGATCCTCAAACTGGTTAAAAAAAGCTGTCGATAAAGAGACATCTTAGTACATAATTCTTATTATAAATTAATAGATGCGAAATTAATAAATTATTATAATTAACCACGGGATGCATAATCACGCAAAGTTATGTACGCCCGTAATTCGATTCCCACGCCGGGAGAACGGCGATAATTTCCGCGCATTAACGTTTTCTCGATATGCTAATTGCTATCGCGATAAGACGATGTACAGAGATTTAACAAAACAACGCGCGCGTCCCACACGACAGAAGGATAAAGAATGACCGTCGTTTACGATCAGCTGAGATCCGCGACGGTAGGTCGATTTGCATAGCAGGTTTTAAAGGGCCCTCCGTAGGTGCCGCGGCAAAGGGCAAGACCACACCTCCCGCCGCGGGACAGTCAGGAACTGTCCTGCTGCAGGTAGTCCCTGGAAATCAGTAACAAATAATCGATAGTCCCGTCCAGGGACAGAGTCTGATCTGACCAATGGGCTCGCCTATCGGGAGGGTAAAGGACGATCCCTCGCGCGGCACCCCCGTCGAATCCCTCGCCGAGATGGATCAGTATGTTGTCCACACGTTACCCCTGACTACTTTCGGCTCATTGTCAGACTGCCCGATGACTGTTAGTCTGGCAAAATGGCGTGTGGAAATGTCCGTAATGTGCGATCGTGTTCACACAATACTTCATTAATAAAGTTAATACAGATAGTTAAATTAATATTGCGATTAATTTTATATGAATATTTGAAATTTATCGTTACTCTTTAGTTATAGATCAAAATTATATTAAGAAGATTCAGAGGTATTTCACATTAAAGCTAGAAACTAATAATATTTGTAACATAATTTGCCACTTTTAAATTAGAGTTTATCGCTTACTTTGCTTGCTGCATGGAAAATTATTTTTCCATTTTGAATACCTTTGTTTCTCGGCATGCGACCAAGATGATCTTACGCGAAAGGCTTTACCGGAAGGCATCCGATCGCAACAGCCGCGGTCGATTTTCGAGAAACCGTTTCACGACCGCGAGAAGAAGTTTTACGGGCCGAAATAAAAAGAAAGCGAAGCGCCGTTCGCTCGCAGTTACTCGTAATTATTTTCTACACGCTCGACTAGCTTAAAAGTGCTATTATATAGGCGCCCGCACGGATCAATGACTTTTTTCTCCTTATTTCCATCTCCTTCTTCTCCCTATCTTCTTCCTTTATCTGGTTGCATTTTCGACAACCACAATTTTACGATCAACCTAATTTTTTTCTCTCCCGCTTTTGTACCGCAGCTCTATTCGATCTTACGACGCATAAATAACAAATATTACACTAAGCTGTACAATTATAAGGAAAGTTATTGAGAAAAAGACGACCGAGATTTTACGACTTTTCATAAATAATTTTTGTCTTAAATACGCAGCTTCGTACGAACAACAGTTTCGTGCAGGCCAAAAAAGATAGTTATTGCACATGTCTAATAAAATCTAGTTATTAAATACGCATTCTGTCATGTTTTATCACATATGCAAATACGTAAAACAATTATTACCGAAATAATTAAGATATTAAAAGAAAAGAAACAGTATTATAATTTTTATCCTTATTTTTTCGATATCTCAAATGAATACATATTAAAATATTTTAAAATTGCGTTTTGTGAAAGAGATTTTCAATATAAATATTTTAAAAGACCGCGATTGCTTTTTTACATTAAAATGGTTTTATCCTCGTAATACTTCTTTTTAATACTTGTTTTTTACACAGAGGTTGATAAAATCCCAGTATTTTTCCTTCATTGTGCGCTTAACTGACATAATTCCAATTTAAAAAAAAAGCATATTACTTTTTATATATGCGTCACGAAACGGATTAAAGTGGAAAATTCCATTTAGTAATAAAAATCCCATATACTGTTCACACTCGCATTGCAGAAGTCAGGGTCTTTCATCGCTTCTTCGAATTGCAAGTCCCGTCGACTTGTACGTGGCGAAGCAACGAACCTATTGATCCATATCCTGCGCAATTTGTGTATTACAAAGTGAAGAAAGTGCGACGAGATAACCGTCAAGTAGATTAGTCAGCCGTCTGCATCGAGAAAAGTGCCGGGACCACATTCTAGAACGGAATAATTGTCCGTAATAAGTTTAGATCGACAGCGGAGCACGGTTTAATACGTTTTATATGGCTTCATGGAAGAATAGACTAGAGGAAGAAACGTGATCAGACGGAAGAAAAAAGCATGCAAACTGATTAATGTCTCTTTGTTCAAATATTAAAAACTAAAAGACTGAAAATCAAAAACGCTTAGAGAAAATGATCGTAGCAATAATTATAAATTACTAATTATCATCGGTTTTACAAAAGAGAGAAAACGTTTATTTTGTGAAGAATAATATTTTATTAAAGTGGACTTTAAATTATATGATAGAATTTTTTGTGTTTTATTCAGAACACGAGTTGCAAGTCCGCCATAATTTGCCGAATGTGATAATTTCGTGTCACAATGCGCGGTTTTTTGTGGGACGCGAGCATTATACTCTATTGTAGAACTAGACGGATTTGATCCACATTTTTTTCTCCTTCTGCACAACATCAAGGTAGCGCAGGAAAGAGTGACGGAGATCCGCTGAAAATCTACGCTTTAACGTGGCCCAGCTCGACGCAGAAGGAAGTAAAGGAAGCCAATATACTCGTGGAAAATGAAACACAATGCCTGCAAGCTGATACCGACGCGTGGGGATTGACCTAATAGCCAATGGGGATTTCTATACACTACCGACACCCTCTATTTCTACGTGAGCGATTGGCTCAATTAAAAATCCCCGTAAAAAATCTGACAATTTTGTCACATTCGTATACAATGCATAAAACATTTTATTTTGTTTATGGATATGTGAAATTAACAGTAAAGTTCATTTTAGCTCGAACATAGCGAAAATATTATATTAAAATCAATTTTTGATGAATTTAATTTAATTTAAAATATTGTCTTTGTATTTCTTTTGAAAAGATCGACCAAAAAAAGTAACACATTCTTTATGCTCATCTGTCTAATTATCTAGCAGATGAACTAATCATCCAGAGACGACATAAGGATACCGAGCGAGAAGAAGCTAACGGATTCGCTGTACAACTTCAGCATTATTTCCGCTTTTTCGTAAACTCACGTTCACGCAATTTCGAGGGACCGGGCCCAGGTCTGAATGGGGATGACACGGTTAGGGGTATAGCGGGTTACCCCTAAAAATCCAGCCAACCCTCTGTCTCGCAACCGCGCGCTCGCGTGCACGGGATACCCGCTGTTTTATTTCTCGCTTTTTTTCTCTCGAATCTAACACGCCGCTTTTTTGTATCGCGCCGCCGACACATGTGCAACGCCGCCGACTCTTTGCCGATCTGGGTAATGAGTCGAGCAAAAATTGCCACTACAAAACGTGTGCTGGCGTGACTCGTGAATTGCGACCGGCTTCTCACATGGGAATCTGTTTTTTTAATTCTTTTCCGCAAGGAAAACCGATGAGCTTTTCGAATGTTTAGACGTGCAGGACGATAATCGATTTCATCTCGCAGCATGGAAAGAAAAAGATTGTCCATCGACATTTCCGTTAAATACATTTGTTAATTTTTTCATCGTATTGAATATTTCTTTTATTTCATGTATCTTTGAAAATTTTAAAATTTTCAACTAGATATATAATTGATATTCTCTGCAACATTTAGCTTTCGATATTGTGTTTAAATATATTCTGCTAATTTAAATTTTATATAATAATATACTTTATAACGCGAAAATAGTTTTATTCTAAATATGCTTATAGTCTTGAAAAATAAGTCAGCTCAGATATATATATCTACAGACCACATTTGGGTTACATCACGCAAAGCCGCTTACCAGCCATGAATCAGCAACAAAATCACCGAAGCAAAGAGTCGATTATTTGACCGCGGTAAGATCGGCGAAGAGGCGAAGATCAGCGGAAGATCGTGGCAAGATCCTTCTTGCCCTCTCTTCTCTTCGACGAGATCTCGAATTTACACGGCGGCGTGCACGATCGATTCTCTCCGTCGCGCAACGCTCGAGCGAACCCGTCCGGCTCTCGCCGATGGAACAAATTACTATAGATATTACACGCCACCATTGAAGTCTCTCGGATTCTTCTTGCGCGTCATTTCATTTTTCATGACAACGGCGGCGACAACTTCGGCGACGACGCCCGTCAACTACCGTTAGGAACCGCAGAAAAACTGGAGCATCCGATCCGCGCGCAAAACGAAATGCGGTTTCATCGACTTCACGCTCGACCACGACTATCTCTTCCTCACTAGCTATTGTTTGAAAGGTCAGTGATGCTCTTCCTTACTTCTTTGTTTCTCTAACCGACACTTTAAAATCTAATTTAATGAAGAATATATTGCGAAGAATGAGAAGATATACTGTTTAAAATTTTAATTATCGCATAGATGTAAAATATTTTCGAAAAGTTAGTATTTAAAAGATATTCTTGCATTTTTAAATTATGTTAATATATAATATTCAGTATCCACTATCACATTACTTATAATTATTTATAAATGTTCAAACGCGTTAGTAATTATTATAATAATGTTTGTGACATCTAAATTACACTACGCGGATTCAGATATAAAATCACGCGACGCAAGAGGACACATGGCCTCACCGGTAACATACTGAAGCTTGACGAGTTCGTCGTCCTGTGTGTGATCGGAGTTGGGTTATTATTATTTAAAACAACCCTTCGAGCGATCGTACGGGGGGGTAAAAGCCTCGAATCAGGGGTTGTAGACTGGAGAAAGGGGAACTCTAAAAAGTTGGAAGGGTGAACGGGGTTTCGGGTCCAGGTGCCAGCAGCCTCCGAGGGTTAAAAAAGGGGGTACGCGCAAAAGGGAGTTTTTCTGTCTTTCTTCCTCTCTACTTTCGTCTATTCTTTTACACTGTAGTAAAAGAGAATCTAGGGCAGAAAGACTTAAAGGACTCGTTTGAAAACGCGAATAAAATTTTTAAAATTCTCGAATCAATGTAATAAAAAAAGTTATGTCGTTTGTATATATTATTTTAATTTAATTTATTATTATCAAATATATATTGTTTCAAAGTTACATTATTTCATAAAATTATTATTTAATATGTTAATAACACTAAAAAAATTTCTACATAGTCATAGATTCCTCAGATAACTGTACTCACCTAGCAATTATATTTTAACTTTTAACGTATTAGAATGGTATACAAGTTGTACAAAAGTCTACAGATTAGTTTAATTAAATAGAGACGATGCCATCGGGCTGGATCTTGGTAGTTTAACAATAATATTTTTGTGTAAATTTTGTATATTTTTTCCAACTTATCAAAATTGCCGATCATTTGTTGATCTTAAAACGTAGCTCTCCGTTAGAACAGTAAATCCATATATTTAAATCGATTAATCGATTTAACTTTTGCTGCTAATAAGCTTTTTAAATCATTGTACAAAATTTATTACGAAAAATATCAAATCAGGATTTAAACCGCGACCTCTTGAAATCTGTGACTAATGCAACATCTTTATCAATTCTACTACTGAGTCATATGATAATATTTATTGTAATAACCAGTAAATATTGAAGAGAACATCTTATTTCAGACAATGTGAATAAACAATAATAAATAGAAAATAAACAATAATGAATTGAACAAATATAAAATTCACACAAAAACATTATTAGGCTACCAAGATATAGCTCGACTGAAGATGGCATCTTCATATTTAATTGAGATTCGTATTGATTAAATTTTACTTATTATTGTAGATTAATTTAACTTAAAAAATAATTTTGCTAGAGATTATATTATGTATAAAAAGACATAAAATAATTTAAAAAATTTCAATAATTACTTTGTATCGATCAAGTTTATTATCCTATTATAAACGAATTAATTTTTTAAATACATTACGTTTGAAAAGGCTTTCATGTACTGCCAAAAATATATATGTTTATATTGAGTATTGCATATAGACGTTTGACTAACATGAATATATATAGAGAAGTATGTGAAACTTTGAATACAAGAAACTATTCGTCTTTTTGGCCATCTATTGATGAGTTAAGGAACTATTTAAATATAGCTGTCTTTCACAATGGGTCTATTTTCTATTGTTGCGCTGGCTGCACTTGTTCGAAAAGTGTACATATACATTGAAGCATGAGAAACGTATGAGGCTCACGCTTTAAGCACCTTGCACAATAGGCGATAGCGATAGCGACAGCGACAGCGACAGCGACAAGGTTGCCGACAAAACTATATCTTTGTCGGCAACTTTGTCGCTGTCGCTATTGCTATCGCTATCGCCTATTGTGCAAGGGGCTTTAGTGTATGTACAATTCTTATCTAAATTAGTACAGCCAGTGCAGTAATAGAAAACAGATCCAACCTGTTCTTGTAAGTTATATAAATTTTTTGTGAAATAATCATGAATAGTTAGGTTAATGATGTAATTAACAAGTATATTACAAACATAAAAGACTAAGGAAAGAAGGTAAAAAAGAAATGAAGATAATATAGAGGTATATGTCAGATTATTTATATAAATTAGTTTAGAATAGAATTTAAGTGTAAATATTAACTAAATTCAATCATTTCTGTCCTTGTTTTTAACATATAACAGAAATTACATTACGGTAAAAAAATAATTGTTTTGAGCATACTGACTACAGTTAATATAGTATAAAAGAATTAATTTTATAAATATACTAAGCATTTTTTAAAAGAATAACTACATTCAAAAAATATAGATATATTGAGTATTGCTTATAAAACATGACATCTGATGTGAAATATATATAGAAAATATCCAGAAATTTAATTACGAGAAGCTTTTTATACGTTTGGCCATCTATTAATGAATCAAGAAACTATATTTAAATATATATGAATCAAAAAGCTATATTTAAACATAGCTATCTTCTATAATTTACTTTTTACAGTTAGTCTTTATAATTTAGTTTTATTAGTTTTTATTATTAAATTTAATATTTTTATTTATAACTTAATTTTTATAAATTATATAAATTAAATTTATAAGATAATCAGGTATAATTAGATCAATGATGTAATTAATAAGTATTATAAGTATATTTCAAAAGAAAAATGAAGATAATATAATTGAGAGTTCTTGAAACATAAGAAACATGGCAAAAGAGAAAAAAGCAAAAGAAAAAACAAGAAATATGAAAGAAATTTCTAACTCCAAAAATTTTCTCTCAACTTGGATTTTCTATATAATGTGTATAAACCTTCCACGCATTCGAAAAACTATAATATTTTAAACGTACTTAATAAATTTACATTTAATACGTAAGAAAAAATTTATATCCTTAACCTCTTGCATCGTATCGTAACATGTACTAATAAATCACTTATAAACTTAAAATAAACTTGTCAGCTAAAGACATATGACTTGATTCTTGCAATCATCAAATCATATTTATATATCATCTCAAATTATATATCTTCATCAACTGATATAATTTGAAAAAAATCATCAAATAATTCTTTCTATAATCATTTTTCATTGATTTTTCCTTCTATAAATAATCATCAGATGTCATTTTTATTATAAACAAGAGAACATCAAGATATCAACTCATCCATCATTTTACTACTTTTCTTAAGCACTGTACATAAATAGACAAATTTGTAATATATGCTTACGTTCCTCGAAAAAGTACATTGCTTCCAAAAATAGTATACATTTTTCTTTGTTAAATAAAATTTTTTTCAAAAGACGTTTTAAAAATGTCATGGATATAAAATTATTTGATATTTTAGATCTGCATGTCTTGTAAAAATATAGGATAAAAATATTAAATATTGAATAAGAGAAAATGTGTTGCAATTATACTAATTGAGTTAATGAAATACTCATTGAAAACATATTCTTGTGTCATAAGAGATATTGATTTGGCCATCATTAAAATAAATTTATAAAAAATTATGATAGAGAAATTATCAAATATTTTTTTAATTTTTGTTCTTTAACGATGGCTTTTAAAGTAACTATTATTCATTACTTTATCTATTACAAAAAGTATGTTTAAAATTTCTTCTAAATAATAGATTGTAATTAAACTTAAGACAGATTAACTTTTGAGATACGTTTACGTCTTTTACGAAAAAAACTTTACTTCCAAAAAGTAAAATGGATATATTGTATTGCTTTATTATATACTCATAAACATGCAACATATAGCCAAATATTAAGATTTTAATTACGAGAAAGTGTTTTTATATTTAGCCATCTAGTGTTGAATCAAAGAAATCTTTTCAAGTATCCATATACCATTCTGAAAGTTTTATTAGACAGACTGTTTATCTTCAATAAAATATTTACTAAAATTATTTTTCTACGGATGTAATTCATACATTTTAGTTTTAGTTTGGATGATAATAACAGTCTTGATATATGTAAATAAAGAAAAAAGTTAATTAATTTATAATTACAGTTAAGTGTATAAACCCTCAACTTTATAAATTAAAATAAAATAATATATAATAGAATACAATGTAAACTTCAGAAATTTGCAAAAATGTAAAGCATATCTTTCTTATTTAATGTCATTTTATTTTCTTGCAATCAGATCAATAGATAAATCTATCTGATCATATTAATTCTGATAATCTCAGATTTTATATTACATATAAATAAAGTAATTTGGAGTACTTGATTAGAGGAACAAATATATAAATTCCAATATAATAATCAGCATATTGTATTTCAATTTTTTAATGCTCTTTTCAATATTTGTTTACAGATTGCATGAATAACGGATTTTAAAAATTACTTAGAAATAGAAAATAAATTTTAGAACGACAATTTTAAAACATTGCTTTTACATCAGATTCTAGCAATATATTGTATAAATCTTGTGTTTATATAATTTTGTATAAGTAACCAAAAAAATAATTTAAATAAATAAAAATAGAAGTATGCTACATAGATTTACTAGAATTTAATCAATTATAAAGAAATAAAGAAAAAACATTAACTGAAAAAATAAATATGTCGATTACGTTTGACGTAACAAAGACAATCAATTCTCAAGTGAATAATAAAGGTCCACTTTTAGACACATTAAAGACAATCTACTTAATTTTAGATTATGCGTTAAGTAAAATTGGTTTTGAAAAACGTTCAAAAAATGTATTATATGGATATAAAATTGTTTAGGATGTCTTAATTTGCTCTGTCACAAAAGATATAGTAAAAATGTGCAATTTTAAATACGAGAAAATGATATAGTATTTCTCCCTCTAGTGGTAAAAAGTAGAATTTTTAATTGTCTATTTCTGTCTACGCGAGAAAAAGATAAAAAGAGAGAGAAAGAAAGAGAGAGAGAGAGACTGCAAAAAATATATTATAGATATAAATTAATTCAATATTGTACTTCCAGTAGTACAAAATAAAATTCTGGTCTACTGCCACATTATGTATTTATACAAATATAATTTTTAGATCCCTGAAGTATTAATAAATTTAAAATAAATTCTTTAACTTATATAATTTTTAATTTTTCAACATTTTTTTCAATATTTGTTTACAGAATGCATGGATGTCCAGTTTTGCAAATTACGTTTATAAATAAAAAACAAATTTCAGAACAAGAATTTTATTGCTTACACATTAGGGGTGTGATCCACTTGGCACTCCAAACGCTCTTGGAAATATTTCATCCTTGTTTATCAAATGTTAAACAAGGACAAAATAATGCTCTAAAGTGTTTGAAGCGTCTAGTGTCTAGTGGATTGTACCCTAGATCTTAGAATTTGTGTAGATATATCTTGTGTTTATATAATAATTATATACGTATACGTAATAAAAGAAAATTTAAGTAAATAAAAATAAAGAAAAATAATCAGTATACTACATAAATGTACCAAAATTTAATAAAATTTTTAAAAATTAGGAAAAAACATTAAATGAAAAAACAGATATGTCAACTACGTTTGACGAAATAAAAACAAATACAATCAATTCTTAAGTATATACAGGTTCATAACATATCAAAGATATTTATTTTTAGATTTGTGTTATGCAATTCTTATATCAAAGACATTCAAAAAGTATGTTATGGATATAAAATTGTATGGAATGTCTCAATTTAATCTGTCACAAAAGATATAGTAATAATATGCAATTTTAAATACGAGAAAATGATACGGTATTTCTCCCTCTAGCGGAAAAGTAGAATTTACGATTGTCTTCGACAGAGAGAGAGAGAGAGAGAGAGAGAGAAAGAGAACTATGCAGTAAACAAAATATTTAAAAATAATTCATGTTAGAAATCTATTTTTATTTTTTTAGAAGGTATTTTTATAGGAGGTTTAAAATCTTTAATATCAAAGAGCATAAAAGAAAATATAAAAAAGTAGAAAAGATATCAAAATTATTATTTGCACTTGTTTGTAACATTGTGATAATTGCAAATTAAATTTTCTCTCACAATCAGTTTAAGTTTGTATGTTTAGGCACTTAAATTTTCGATACCTATGCATGCGTGAAATACATAGATATTAATCTAGAAAACTATAATTAAAAATATAAATTATAAAAAAGGAGGTTTAATTAAACGATGTATAATTACATATAATCACACACAGTTGCCTTCAAGTGTCTCATTGTCTTGAAAGATACATGAACTTTATAAACTTTTATGCTTCCAATATTACATAAAATCGATTTATCTTTTGAATCAGCATTACGTTTTTCGAATAAAGAACTACATTCAAAAAATCTGAACGTTGTTATACGTTATATTGAGTATTGCTTATAAAATTTCTTGTCTAATGCTGACATATATAGAGAAGCGAATGAACTTTAATTACGAGAAACTGTTCTCAAATCTGGCCATCTAGTATCGAATCGACGAGTTTCCATTCAGATAGCCATATGATATATCTTTAGGTATGTGTAGGTAAGACGCTAGACACAAGTTTCATATGAATCTGTAGGTTGGAGATAAAATATATATTTTTTAAACGTCTCTGGCAGGACGTTTCAAATTTGCGAGCAAATTCAAGCGCATTATATTTTAAATTATATTATCTATTCTCTTCCTTAAGTTGTGTTGAGTACACGACATACAATATAATAATTATCGCATTATTCCATACGCAATGTATAATAATACTGCATTCATATAAATAATTAATAATTTCTGAACGTCCGCACTGAGTCGATCATACCTACCTGTCATATCAAAAACGAACTTGTCTTTGTAATGTATCACGGTCAAACGATTTTCAATAACTGCCAAAAATTGTGATAAATATGAATAACTTATCATGTTAAATGTCGCTTATAAAAAAAAAAACGTGCGAATCACGTAGAATGTATATACAGGGAAATATGTGGAAACTTAATTGTAAGAAACTATTCGCAATCTCGGTCATCCAGCGACAGACGTCTGGCATCTTGAGATAAAAAAATCTGACCGTTTCAGGTAATCGCCTCCGACAATCGGAATTTATATAGGCAGAAACGGGTCAGACCAAATGACAATAGCTAACAGTCTTACCAAGCCCGAGCGTAACGAAAAGAAAAGAGACACGATATGGTTTAGGTAGTCCTACGCTTGAGCAGGGAAAAATGGGAAAGAATGCCGAACCGAAGGAAAGAAAGACGGAAAGCGGGGGAAAAGGAGAATATCAAAGTCGTTACCGGCATGTGTGCTCGTGACGCTCCGACGATTGTTACTCGAGACTTTTTCTCGGTTCGAATTTCTGTCTTCCTCTGCGCGAGTTGTGTCCGTCGATCTTCCGACGTGACAATCATACGCGAAGTGCATGGGTGTCCCCGCGGCGGATCGCGTCTACAAATATAAAGTGTAAACTTTAGGCGCGCGGGGGAGGAGCGGGGGAGCGTAACGCGCTATGGCCACGACCGCGGGTCGTCGTCGCAAATTAGTTACGGCGAAGTATAATGCAACCGGTCTACCTGCGCTACGTGGCGAGACGTTTTTATTTTAGATTCTGCGACGGGTAGCCAAGGATGTTTAGCCGATCCGAGAGATCGCGTAGCGGATATGAGGCTGGTCGACACGTCTGAACGTGACGCACCGTCGAGGAAACGGTTGAAGTTAGGCGACGTTTAATTGCGAGAGCGTGCCGCGGCACGCGTTCATCCGGAACGCGTCGGTAAATGATATTTTTGATAGGTTTCCGTCTCCCGCGCGAGCTGAGTGTTTTTATCGACCGGTCGTTACAGGCACTCGTCTACGACACGCACGGACATCGGCTCGACAAATTACGTTTATAACATGGAAAATGCAAGTTTTTTAAAGCGAGGAACTGTTCGTGCCGTAGACGGGGAGCGGCACATTGTGTCTGCTTTTTCATGCATTTATGTAGTAATCTTTAGAGCGCGGATGTTCGTGAGATTTCATGGTGAATCGTCCTACTCGGGTCACCCGAGATGCAAGGTTAAGTTTTCCTGACAACGAAAATAGTAGAGTGAAAAGGAATTTAGGCATCAACGTACGCGAAAAACAATTGCACTTGCAAAAACAACTGGATTGTCTCAACGCGTCTTAGCCCGGCTTTTCTGGGAAGGATCGTCGTGAAATTTCACGAACTTATGTGGCCTAATAATCGTTTATGTAAATAAAAGGAATCAACGATTTAGGTGTACTTATATAAGTGCGTACAGAAGGATATGTTTAATAAAATATAGCAAAACTTGTGTGTTGAAAGATTAAAATAAAATCAATAAGAATCGAGACATTAAATGAAAAACTAATAGATATATCTATTGATGAAATTAAAAACATAGAAGAAATAAATTAATTCTTGAGAGAAATAGTCATTAAATGTACATAATAAGTTGATTAAACAATAATTGATTATTTTTTTAGTTCATATCAGGTAATCCAAACCACAAAAACATTCAAAAAATGTGGATATAAAGTTTGAATGTATGGTATGCACGAACACAATTCCTCGTCAGAAGATATAATAGTAGTAAACGTTTTTTAAACACGAGAAAGTGCTATTGTATTCATCCATCTATCGGCAGAAAATGGCACTTTTTAATTGTTTTTGTGCAAGCATAAATAATTGCAGGCTAAAAGCCGGTTTCACCAACGTCGATCAACTGTAACCTTCGAATCATAAACTCACACTTCGGTTACAGCGGAAGGTTAATCGACGTGAAACTTGGCCTAAGCAAATATGATCAAAATAACAGAAATATAACACGGAATTTTTTTATAATCTTCTTACATCATTTTAAAGATTTTTATATTAAATAATATAATATTGAATATTATGTAATATACTAATGTAACATACAGACAAATCCATTAAATTAGACAATCAGAAATCTCGCAGTTTTTCTATACAAATAATTTTTTCTCATATTTGCACTTTATTGTTAACAACGAAAAATAGCTTGTCTTCAGCACTTGTCGGATCGATTGAGATATTATGGAGGATTCACATTGCGTCCGATGTTCGACGTACGACGATCCGACATCCAATAACAGAATTTATTATTAGAGACAAAAATTTCCTATTGGATGTCGGATCGTCGTACGTCGAACATCGGACGCAGTGTGAATCCTCCATTAGGAGAAAGAAGTTAAGTTTCGAATTGTCCAATGTTCTTATAAATAGGTCACCATTCTAAAAATTTGCGATAAATAATTTATCGCTTATTGAGTATTGCTTATAACAGGCCTCGTTGAAGTGACACTTATAAAGAAAACGTGTTGAATTTTAATTACGAGAAACTGCTTTTAGGTTCAGCCATCTAGCGACAACTTACAAACTAATTTTCATTGTCGATAATGTCGACAATAAACGCGTTGGTATTACAACATCTCCTCTCATTAAACGTTATTGTATTAGAAATGTAAATTATTATTCGAATGATATATAACACTTTTTCAAGTAAAAGTACCTTCAAAAGATTATACATTATAGTAATAGTTACTATTGAGTATTGCTTATGCCCGTTCTAGACTGGAGGATGAGCCGACTCTCGGCTCATCCGAGTAAGTGGTGTAGACGGATAAAAATCTATAGTTTATGTATAGTTTATGTCACGTACACTATAGAAGGCGGATGAGCCGAGAGTCGGCTCATCCTCCAGTCTAGAACGGGCATTATTTTAACATTTGTTCTACTCTAATTGTAAATCATTTATTAATATATGATCGTACTTCATCGTACCGAAATTATTTCAATGTTTTATTCCTGAGTGAACATTGTGAACAATTTAACTTTAGATGTACATAACGTTTAATAATCTTAAACTACTTGCAAAAAATGTAGTTCAAATATATTGAGTATTGCTTATAAAATTTTCTACTAATGTAAAACCTATATAAAGGATATGTGTCAAAAATTAAATACGAGAAAGTGTTCTTACTCTTTGTCATCTAGCGACAGATCAAGGAACTTCGCCAAGCAGCTATTATTTATAACTGAATTTTAATCAGGCATATATATGTAATCAGAGCGTTCTACATAAAAAAGGTCGAATAACATCGAGTGTTATACCATACCATACATTTGAATAATAATGTAAATGTTCGTTTGTCAGTGCATAATATGTAGACAAATTGTTTGGATGAACAAATATTATATCGTAACAAATTCTATTTTGGTTTTCCATTGTTAATTGCCAAACAGCTGTAAATATTGTCTGCAAGATAGATGCGTTCTGGTAATAATTAAATTACAGAGAGTCGAAGATGAAAAACTTTTTTGTGTTGCGAATTTATGATTATGTAATTCCATGATATTCGATGAGAATGGTATTCTTATATCAAGAGATGCTGATCTTGAATAATATAAAACTTTACTATCAAATATCTAAAAATGTCACCGGCGTATAGTAATATCTTACATATTCTCTTCTCAAACATCAAAACTATATTTCAAATATAAATATTAAACTAAATGTAGCTTTTATATATATATATATATATATATATATATATATATATATATTATTAATTTAAATGATTCAGATCTGCGCTTTATATGATACCTGTGATTTTTAATATAAATAAATTTTATAATTTACCGACAACAAATATTATTGCATATTATTTCAATATTTTTATAATATTATCTTATATATTATAAAAAAGATTAACGTCCATAATAAGGAAGAGGCCGGGATATACAATTTTACTCGAGTAATATATTTGTTATATTGAATATTAATTATATATCAATACATAGGTATATATGATGTATTGACATAAATTAGTCAAATATATACTAAATGCAAAATACATATTTTTTTAATGAATGTAACATAATTTTTTGTAAAAATACATTACATTTTTCCACATTCATAAGCAGTATAATTAAATTTCATGTTATTCGATATAATGATTGAATAAAATACAGTCGAAAAAAATATGAAATAGAAATTCGCATTTAATATTAATTATTGGCAATACTATTGTTTTCTTCGTTGAAATCGATATTATTATATTATAGCTATCAGAAACTGTAGGTAGATATATGTTCACATAGAAGTCATTTAAATTTTTTATGAGTATAAAAATGCTTAAGTAATATATTGTACATACGTGTTGTGAATTTGTAATGTACTTATTTTAAATCTGTAATATCTTCTGTTCTTATCACTTCTTTTCTACATTGAGATATAGTATTTACAATAATGCAATATACAATAAAGATATATTGGACAAAAAGCCGGCATTAATAATTTTGGTAAATAAAAAATGATATATTAAAAAACTGGCCATATAATTTTTTAAATACTTTGATATCTAAACAAAATTGTATAGTTATGTAAAGTAAACATATAGATATAAGAAACGGACATATATATACATATAAGATCAGGAAAACATATCAGAGTTTCTCAAAAATATAGCAAGAAAAAATACTAATAAATAAAATTCTGATATCTTTTTAACTTATATATTAAGTCTAATATACGATATTTTTTACATATGGATAATGACTCCGTATCCTGATACAAGACATTAAAATGATTTTACAGAGGTTTTTAAATTGCGTTCCTATTTAAGCTGGTCCTAGAATATCCATGTTTGTCGTTGTATCCTGGACATTGCTATACGCGATCATATACTCAGAAACAGATATATATACTGCAACCAACAAACCGATAACGCTTGCTGCATAAACGTTACGTTGCAAAATAATACATGTCGCCACACAAAGTCCGAAATACGTCAGATATCTCGCCAGATTTTCTTGTTTCTTGCGGCCAAGAAGATCTGAATCTACAAATAACATATATTATAAATATTTAAAATAAGTTACATTATATCATTATTTGAAGTACCTACTTATACACAAATTATCCTTTTTATGATAATCATCGGCACATTTGACACACATATCTGGCCCATCGCCGGTGCAACCGTTGCAGGCTTTGTCGCAAGCTGAAAAGATTGCAAATTTTTTATTTTAATATATCCAAATTAAAAATAATTTAATAAAAATAGATAAGGTGTATATATACCCAAACAAGCATAGCTCCCTTCTTTATTAATGCAGAATTGATTGCCAGGACAGATATCGTTGCTTCTTAAACATTCGTCGATATCAAAGCAGCCTTTGTCTTCGATCATGTACCATCCAGCAGCACATTTCTCGCAATCCTTTGGCCCGGCGCCTTTACAAGGTCCGTCGCACGCCGCATGACATGAGGAACATAACAAGGTTTTTTCGTCCTTATAAGATTCATAGTATCTCGGAGCGCACTCTGAACAAATGTCTCCAATATATCCCTTATCGCAGAAGCAGCCACCATTTCCCTTTCTCGTGCCAGCTCCTTTACATTTGCCATTATTGCTGCAGATTCTATCTGGATATCCTGGACACTGCGTACAGTTCGGACCGTAATGATCTTTCGGACAACAACGTTCTGTCTTTTCGATACAGATATAATCGTATATATCTGGATAAGTATCTTGATGCTTGAACCACCATTCCTCTATCTGACTCTCCAATTCTTCGGCTAAAGATTGGCACTGCACCTCGCCACGCTCAACATCTTTACACAAGTTCTCTTGTATTTCAATCAGTCGTATTTCACTTCTTGAGTACGAGCCTAACTTGTCCTCTTCCCAAGCGCTATCTCCGCCCTCAAACTTCCCACGACTCGTCTTGTCTAAACCCTATAAAATAATTATAATTCATGAAAATATTCTCAAATGACAAAATTATTTATTTAAATAACATGAATAGTGTTACGTCTCTTTTGACAGTTTTAACGCAAAATTATTTTAATATAACTAATTAAATACTTCTATCTAAAATCAGAAAAGGAAGGGGGTTGTTTACCTTTTTGAAACTACTGGTAAGTATTTTGCACGCTGCGCAGGGCGGAAATTTTTGAGATTTGAGTTCCTCCTCGCCCAGTTTTTCTTTCTCACATTGGATGCTACTCATGCAAGTCAATACGATTACAAAAATGTTAAGAAAAACAACACTGGTCGGCACTCGCATTATACCGTACCGGTTATCAACACGACTATAATATATTTATAAAAAAAAATTATGGCGAGGAAGCACAGAGAAAAGTGTCCGTTTTATTCTTGGAGAATAAGAAGCTAACGACTCCCGAACGTTTGTCTTATCTCGGACTAGATCATAATTACTCCGAATAGTTTCATTCGAAACGTCTGACAGATTGACGTCTGAGGTTAGGCGGAGCGGACGACAAAACGTGTCTTCCGCGATACCGGCCAATCACAGCGCATCGCGTGCAACTCGTCGATGTGTTTCAAATTCCTTGGCTAGTGGCTCCGAACATGGCGACTGACGCGTTAAGGTGAAAGCACATAAAATTGCAGGAGCCATGAGCAGAATGCAGAAGCCATATGCGCATGCGCTGTGGTATCTGTAGAGCTCTACAAATACCATAGCGCATGCGCATATGGCTTCTGCATTCTGCTCAAGGCTCCTGCAATTTTATGTGCTTCCACCTTTAACCAGCCAATCAATTGCACCGATAATAGACTTGTTCGCGTTGCTTGAAATCCCCAAACATTTTTGCACTTGAAATGAGATAAATATATATTCGGCCGTTGGAGAGAGAGAAAGCGAAGATGCTGAGTGCAAAAAGTGCAAGCAACGCGAACAGACCCAATGCTCCGTTGTCTTTAGGGTGTTAATTTTCTAACTAAAATGTCACTAGAAGAAAAAGCGCAGAAAAATAACGTGCAAACCGCATCTGTGTTTCATATCGTTGATTTTATAGTTCGGGGTTATGTAGTGACGTGTCTCCATCGTGTCAAAAGTTTAAAGAATATCGAGAGGGTGGTGTTTAATTAATCGCGTTTCGAACAATTGGCTAAAGTAAAATGTTGACGAAGTTTGAGACGAAATCTGCTCGAGTGAAGGGCTTGTCCTTTCATCCGAAACGTCCCTGGGTGCTTGCGAGGTAAAGTGACAGATGTCTTTAAACTAATTTCTTGACTATGTTGATATTTTTACTAATAAAGTATTTATCCGTTTGTAACAGCAAAATATTTCGTCTAAATTATTTACTAAGTTAGAAAATGATTTGATAATTATTAGATGCGTGAATGCGTATTAACAGACATAACCTCTTAATCAATGCACAGTGCTTTCAATAA
>NW_020221295.1:27014-33620 GCF_003070985.1 Temnothorax curvispinosus
GTATTAACAGACATAACCTCTTAATCAATGCACAGTGCTTTCAATAAATAATTTGAACACAGGCACTAGTAATTGCACGAAGAAGGGATTAATTTATAAGTTCGTAAATTTTTTTACCATTGTAAGAAGATTTACCTGTAACTTACTTGATAAGTACCAAAAGATTTATTTTAATAATTTACTTTAAACAACATTTATAATTGCAGGAGATTGTGTCGCATTTTATTAGAACCCTATTATTATAAATGTGATACAAATAATAGAGTATAATATATGGATTTATATTTTAGTTGAGACGCTTCATACATCCCGTACATCTCTTCGATGTTGCAGTATCTGATTTCTTTGTTAGTAGACTTGTTAGTAAACTTGTTTCTGTACTTGCAGGCTCGGTACTACTTGCTTTGTCGTCTGTAGTCTGTTCAACGGAACTCTGAGATGTCACTGTGGTCTCATCAGTTGGAATTTCTTCCCTAATTTTCTCAGATGTGGTCGTTGATTCAAAATTCATGGAAATAGCAGGCAGACTCGATGATGTTTCTTCGATTCCATTTGTTGATTCTTGATTGAGTCTCGATTCTATTATACTGGATTTTATCGAGCTAGATTCAGAGTTGGTAGCATTTAGTTGCGAGCTTTTAGTAATGCGCGGTTCGACAGATTCTTTCATATTTTCAACAGCTGTCGATGCTGGCTTGGTATTGTTATCAGGAATTATTGTTGCTGCTTGATAAAATAACGGCACAGAATTGTAAAAACCAAAATTATGCAAGGGCAGTTCTAAGCGAGCGTAGGGATTGTGAGGATAGTATGGGCTTTGTATCACATTTGATGATATCTGATATCTTGGAAACACTGGAAGGTGTAAGTTCAGTAAATTTTCTCCAAGTGCAGAATAAGGTACGTTCATAAGGGAGACTTGCTGAAAATTCGTCTGATGTTCAATAAGATTATCTGCTTCAGAATTTTTTGACGATTTCTTCTCTTCATTGAGAACTTTAATATTCGAGTCAAGATCTTGGTTTTTACTATTTTCTTCAGTTTTTATGGATTCAGATTGTTGTTCCGAAGATATTATATTCTCTTGATCTTTATCTCCTTGTGAATATCCTTTTGACATTTTCATTGAGTCCATTTCATTCTTCAATCTGCTCATAGAATCAGCACCAATTGTAAAAACAACATTACTTTCACCACCATTAAAGTCCTGAGTTGTATAGGAATATCCACTGAAAGCAGGATTAGGTTCGGACGTATATATCAACTTTGGCGTGATGGAAAACGCTAGCTGAATGCTCTGGTATGGAACAGAGTATGTTTTCCCTGATGTTATACTTAACAAAAGCTAAAAGAATAAAAAAATATTTTATTTATTTTAATGTCAACATTTTTTCGTAATAAATTACGCACATAAAAAGTGAGTTTCAAATTTATTAAAGATTTTAGAATAAAATTATTTAAATATTAAACATTCTAAGACACTATACAAATTTTTTTATATGAAAATGCGTACTTACAATAGCGGTGGTAAAAAATTGAAAAAGCACCATTGTCGAAGATTGACAAAGAGATGTGGAATCAATGAAATTAAAAAGTGAACTACCAAAGTACGTAATGATGTGATCTCTATATACGCGGCGTCCAATGTAGATTTAACGTCCCCACCACTCTCACGTGTTCACCTCTGCGTCTGATGACCTGATTCTGTAAAAATGTCCTGAGGGGATATGCGGGGTCTCTACCTCAATCGTCGTTGGATTCGTCGAAATTATGTAGTTCACGGTAGATCGAATTTCAGATAATTTTATCATATAATCTTGATGGATACGCATTGTGCGTTTTATTTGCAAGGATATATCGTCTAGTTAAAAAAAGTAAATTATTTCCTTTATAAATATGGATGCAATCTTGAAAAAATTGATCAATATGCTAAAATTATATATGAATATATTATACAATACATCCATTTCCTTACAAATAGTGACAAGCAATAATAGTTCTAAAATATCTTATAATTAATAATGTGTAGTAAAATTAAATTTGTTATACTTGTAATATTTAGTAATAATAGTAATAATATGGCTTTATTATTTACATTAATTATGTTTTGAATTAATGGGTGTAACCAAGATATAATGAATTATTCTGAAATGTTGTTTAAATGTGACCTAATAACAAATTAGGCAATCAGATTTTATCTCTTTATTAGGTATTTATGAGCGAATAATTTGTCACACAGCAGGTGTTAATATTCATGCATATATTAAAAAGATCATTGGTAGGAGGTTGAATCGAAGGACTCAGAAATGATTGTGCGTTCTTTTGGTATTCAGATTCAAGTAATGAATGTACCACACCTTCTAAGATAATATAAACAAGATATATAAGGCGGCCAAATGCGGATCACAAAGAATCGTTAATCAATGTCGACCTAATTATTGACTTCTATAATCGATAATCGCTGGAAGTATCTAAATCTGTTTAGAGATAATGGAATTTGTACGTTAATCTCTCAACACATGATAATCTTGATCTTTAAATTCATATTGTTTTCGTTGCGTTATTATGACACCCTGTATGGAGGTGTAGGCCCGAAATCCAGTTTCCGAATGACCTCTATACTTGTGCTTTATTTTGTAATCATACGCCCAGACGAAAAAAAACCGCCAGTTTTCGTAATCCAGGGCACGCATAAAGTTCCTCATATATATGGTTCACGGTAATTGAAAAGGATAATACGTATAGCGTGCGAACTAATAATAACCAATTGCATAATTGATACCATATATTCGTTGAATAAAGTGCATTTACATGTACAAAAGATAGTAGGAATTATATAATATTAAAGAAATGAGAAATTGCATCGAAAAAATTTAAATTCTAAAGTATAAAAATTAAATAAACATGTAATATATGTTTAACAGATTTTTATCTCCTATATGTAATTATATAAAATATCTATCATAATTTTCGTGTAAATACAAAAAAAATTGAATCAACAAAAATGTCATATCGTATATTATAAATATTTTGCATTCGTAAATAAATTACAGTTTGCATAATGGCGTTATCCAACTATGGGATTACCGTATGTGCGCCCTGCTCGACAAATTCGACGAACACGATGGGCCCGTTCGAGGCATATGTTTCCATAATCAGCAGCCATTGTTTGTTTCTGGCGGCGACGATTATAAGATTAAAGTTTGGAACTACAAACAACGGAGATGTATCTTCACCCTATTGGGTCACCTGGATTACATAAGGACCACAATGTTTCATCAAGAATATCCTTGGATCCTCAGTGCTTCAGATGATCAGACCATTCGAATCTGGAACTGGCAAAGCCGCACTTGCATTTGCGTACTGACTGGGCACAATCATTATGTAATGTGTGCCCAATTTCATCCTACGGAGGACATTATTGTGTCAGCTTCGCTAGATCAAACTGTCCGCGTTTGGGATATTTCCGGTTTGTGCAAAAATTGTTTCTCATGTATGATACTGAAAATATACAACTTATCAAAATAAAGATTTGATCTAAGGGTTTTTTGAAACTTAATTAAAAATCAGTAAATTTACATGTAATTTATATTTTTTATTATTTACATATTTGTCATTATTACAATTAGTTATAAAATCCAAAAGAAAATGTCATAACGTGACTACTGACAGAAACGGATAACTGTACCTCAATAACTAGGTGAATGCAATTGCAGGATTGCGCAAGAAGAACGTGGCGCCAGGCCCGGGAGGTCTCGAGGATCACCTAAAGAATCCGGGAGCTACCGATTTATTTGGTCAAGCTGATGCAGTAGTAAAATATGTTTTGGAGGGTCACGACAGAGGCGTAAATTGGGCATGCTTTCACGGAACGTTACCTCTTATTGTCTCCGGAGCCGATGATCGGCAGATCAAAATGTGGCGGATGAATGATGCCAAGGCTTGGGAAGTAGACACGTGTCGCGGTCATTACAACAACGTGTCCTGCGTGCTGTTTCATCCTAGACAGGATCTCATTCTCTCCAATTCGGAAGATAAAAGTATCAGAGTGTGGGACATGACAAAACGCACGTGTTTGCACACATTTAGGAGAGAACACGAGAGATTCTGGGTTCTTGCCGCTCATCCAACGCTCAATCTGTTTGCCGCCGGTCACGATTCTGGAATGATCATTTTCAAACTCGAGAGAGAACGTCCCGCTTATGCAGTTTACGGAAACGTTCTGTATTACGTTAAAGATCGTTTTCTTCGGAAGCTGGATTTTACTACGTCTAAGGATACATCGGTGATGCAGATACGTGGTGGAGGAAAAACACCACCCTACAGCATGTCGTACAATCAGGCAGAAAATAGCGTTTTAATATGCACTAGATCACCCTCGAATATTGAGAATAGTACCTATGACTTGTATATGATACCGCGCGAGGGAGATTCGAGCACAGATGCTGATACGAAACGGGCATCCGGTGTTACTGCCATTTGGGTTGCCAGAAATCGATTCGCGGTATTAGATAGGGCGTATTCGGTAAGTTAGCTTATTTTACACGATAGTTACTTAAATTTCAGAATGTTTAAAATTCAATAATTTGTTACTCGAATTTTATTTATACTAATTTATTCTAATTAGACAATTAATCAAGATTTTATATGCGCATTATCACATTTACGCTATCTTTTATTTCTGTAAATAATTTGTTATTTTATAATCTTTGTATTATATTTTTATAATTTACATATAGTTTAATAATAAAAGTATTTCTTTTTTCAGTTAGTTATTAAGAACCTGAAAAACGAAGTCACAAAAAAAGTGCAAATTCCAAATTGTGACGAAATATTTTACGCTGGCACTGGTATGTTACTTTTGCGCGATCCAGAACAAGTAACGCTGTTTGACGTACAACAGAAGAGAACTTTAGCAGAAGAAAAAATCGCAAAGTGTAGATACGTCGTATGGTCCAGCGACATGTCTCATGTCGCACTGCTGGCCAAACATACCGTCAATATTTGTAATCGTCGGTTAGAATCTCTCTGTTGCATACATGAAAATACCAGAGTAAAATCCGGCGCTTGGGATGATTCCGGCGTATTTATTTACACGACCAGCAATCACATTAAATACGCGATCAGTAACGGTGATTATGGCATCATTCGCACGCTAGATTTACCGATATACGTCACGAGAGTGAAAGGCAATCAAGTTTATTGCTTGGATCGAGAATGCAAGCCGAGGATTCTTCGAATAGATCCGACGGAATACAAATTCAAACTAGCGCTGATTAACAGGAAATACGAGGAAGTTTTACACATGGTTCGCACCGCGAATCTTGTTGGGCAATCGATTATAGCATACTTACAGCAGAAGGGATATCCAGAAGTGGCGCTTCACTTCGTGAAAGATGAAAAAACCAGATTTGGTCTTGCGCTGGAATGCGGAAACATCGAAGTCGCATTGGAAGCGGCGAGATCGCTCGATCAGAAATCATGCTGGGAGAGTTTAGCGCAAACCGCTTTGCTGCAAGGCAATCATCAAGTTGTGGAAATGTGTTATCAAAGGACCAAGAACTTCGAGAAGCTGGCTTTCCTCTATCTAATAACCGGCAACTTGGAGAAGCTACGTAAAATGATAAAAATCGCGGAAATTCGGAAAGACGTATCTGGACAATACCAAGGAAGCTTACTTCTTGGAGACATTTATGAACGAGCTAAGATTTTGCGGGTATATTATCTCTATTGATCAATAATTTTATATACGTTGAGAACACAAGTCCTCATTAGTTCTGATCATTGATTTATAATAAATATATATAAAAAATTTATTTTATAACTGCATAAAAATTTATATATAAATTTCTGTTTGTAGAATTCTGGACAAGCATCATTGGCATACGTTACCGAGAAAATCCATGGAATATCGAACGAAGACGACGACGGCGAGTATCAATCGATGAGCGAGGAACTTTCTGCATTGGAAAAAGGTGCCACGTATCTCCGTCCACCCGTACCTATTCAGCAAGCTGAGAACAACTGGCCGCTGCTGACCGTTTCTAAAGGCTTCTTCGAAGGCGCGATGATGTCTCGTAGCAGGACTCAAGTAGCCGCTGCTCTTGCTCTGGAAGACAACGGTGAAACGATACCTGAAGGATGGGGCAATGACGAGGAACTCGGCATAGACGACGAAGAAGGCGTGGACGCGGAAATTGCGCCAGAAGGCGAAGAGAATCCTGGATGGGATGTCGAGGACGTTGATCTTCCGCCGGAACTCGAAGCTGCAGCGACTTCCGACGAAACCAATAACTATGAATGTCTACCTACTAAAGGAGTTTCGCCACCACAGCATTGGGTTAATAATTCTAAATTGGTAGTCGATCATATATTGGCTGGATCGTTCGAGTCTGCTTTTAGATTGTTAAATAATCAGGTCGGAGTGGTGGAGTTTGGACCTTATCAATCTCTGTTCTTAAATACATACGCTCGCTCCAAAACATCCTACGCGTGTCTACCTAATATACCATCGTTATATGGATATCCACAAAGGAAGGATTCTAATTGGAAGGAGGCCGCATCAAAGACAGGTTTACCTGCGGTAGGACTGCACCTTGCCGAGTT
>NW_020221295.1:33720-113931 GCF_003070985.1 Temnothorax curvispinosus
TGCGGTAGGACTACACCTTGCCGAGCTAGTTCAGCGTCTTCAAGCGTGCTATCAATTGACGACCAATGGAAAGTTTTCCAAGGCGATAGAAAAACTGCAGAGTATCTTGCTAAGTGTACCGTTACTCGTTGTCGACACCAAGCAAGATATTGCGGAAGCTCAACAACTAATTCAGATTTGTCGCGAGTATATCTTAGGTTTAAAGATGGAAACTGAGCGTAAAAATTTGCCGAGAGCCACGTTAGTAGAACAGAAAAGGATTTGCGAAATGGCAGCTTACTTCACGCACTGTAATCTACAACCTGTACATCAGATTCTTACTCTTCAAGTAGCGGTGAATTTGTTCTACAAATTGAAGAATTACAAAACCGCCGCTTCGTTCGCGAGAAGATTACTCGAGCTCGGACCAAATCCAGAACTTGCGCAAAAAATTCGGGTCCTATTACAGGTAATTTTATTTTTATCGTAAATTAATATTTATATAAATGATTAATATTCATGAATGAAAATTTTGATTTATTCTTTTTCAGTCTTGTGACAAGAATCCTGTCGACGAGCATAAACTAGCGTATGACGAACATAATCCATTTTCATTGTGCGCAAGCACGTTTACACCTATTTACAAAGGAAAACCAGAAGTAAAGTGTCCCTTATGCGGTGCTAGTTATAATCCGCAGTTTAAAGAAACAGTATGCAAAATATGTGAAGTCGCTTTGATAGGCAAAGAACAATAATATTCCATTTATATTGTTATCAATTTGTGAACTTTCATTCAATCGGAAAAATTGAAAGATTATTTATCTTAAGCTTAAGAAATATACAGTTTTCTTTAATTTTAAGATGCTAGATATACAATTGTAATAATTTTGAATTAGAGGTGTATGATCAAAATAAGCAAAAAATAATTCTAACAAAAGTAGTTGTACTTTAGCATTCCGTGAAATGAATAGAGATTAATCTTGAACATTCTTCAAATCAAGTGTTGCCTATTAATTGAATATATACGTTACAATTCTTTTTGTATATTTCTAAAATTTCTATCTTAACTTGCAGCATTGCACTTGCAACTCTAACTCTGCTTTATTATATATTGTCAAAAGTGGACATAAAATTTAATATACGTTATAAAAGATGATGACTCTTAAACTAGGATGACTTATAAAAAAAATAAACGATATTTGTATAAGAAGTGCAATATTTACACATAAAATCTTACAGATTCCTGTTGAATTAAGGCAACTTCCTTGATATACAATATGCGAGATTAAAATGTGTTAGGAATATGTTGGACTGAAGACTGAAGCTTGTAATTAAATTTCATTTATAATAAATTTATCACTTGTCAATACATGTTAAAAAATGAATGAATTATGTATATATATATATAGGTATATGAAATTTAGAATTTAACAATCCTTTATTCCAAACTTGCAATATTTTTATATACATGCACGATTATCTTATTATTTAAATACTTTAGCAATGCTTCTTCATTCTCCATCACATATTTATATTTACTTCTAATATTTACAAAGATATATTAGAAAAAAGAAAGACATGATTTTTCTTGGATAAATGACCAATAGTAATTTTCTGGACAATTTGACTCCATCGTAAAATTATCTGGACATGTGATTGGTCGAATTTTCTATTCTTACGTCAGTGACGAATTTCTACCCTCGTATTGGACTAATCGAATGAGAGAAACGACAATCGATCTTCCTACGGGAAGAATCGAGGAAGTCAGTCGATTGATCGCTCGAGCGTTGCAGTTGCATTTCCCCGCGGAGCGGCGAGCGGCGTCAGTACGTCAGTTGGCAATGCGCTTGTTACCGCTCGTTACCGACGCGTTGTGTGCAATGGTGGACGAGGTCCGCGAAGACCGCTCGTGCGCGCCATCGAGCTACCGAATATTCCGGCCGTTTCCCCGATAAGTACGACGGAATCGCTCGCCGCCAGTGGCCGGTCGTCGCGTCTCGCTCGTCACGAGCGTCAGGTCGCGGATACTCGTCGCTTCGCTCAGCGTCGCTCGATCGTGCCACAGTGATATCTTGCCGCGCCGTTTTTCGTTCGTTTTGACGCAGGTTTCACCGCGAGAGGACACGGAGGCGACGGCAGCGGGTGAGGAGGCGAGAGAGAGACCGAGAATCGCGCGCGCGCGCACCGAGAAGCGCCTTCCCTTCTCCCGTGCCCCCCGCCCGAATCGACGTCGACGACGCCGCGCGCCGCCGATTAATCTCGAGATTATCGAATCCGCCAAGTCGATATCGCCGCGATATGAGCGGACGGCGTCGCGAGCGCGTATCCGCCCGGGTCGCGGCGCGTCGCTGAATCGACGCTCTAGCGTCCACGTTGTCGGTGGCCGTAAACACCGCGTATACGTAAATACGGACGTGCACGCACACGGCGCGCGTCGCCTCTCTGTACGTGTGTACGTGTTGCGCGCCGCTGGGACACACATACACACGCCGTTCTCGTAGCGGCGAGTCTCGGCGCCTCCGGAGTTGCTTTCCGACTTTTCTCGCGAATCGAAGGTGCGGAGGAACGCGTGCGCGCGCCAACGAGCGAGACGGCCCCGCTGTTGCCGATCGCCGGCTCGAGAGACGTCTCGGCACCGTGTTCCGAGCAGATACGAGTGCGTGCGGGAGGAGCTCGCCGCCGCCGCTGTGAAACGGCGCCCTTAGAGAGGTTAGAATCGGGACGTCCGGCCTCGAGAACGGCGCGGCTCGAGCGGCCCGCGGAAGCGGTGAATTTTGCGCGAGTGTCGAGAGACTTTCGAGGATCGCCTTGGTCGTCGACGACGGCCGTCGCGACGGACAAACACGGGCCGCGGTTTCTGTGATAAAGGAGGGGACGCCCGCGTACGTTCGCCGAGCGTCGCGCTCTACGGTCGACTGGTCGAGTGGTCGGCGACGACAGTATAACGACATCAACAACGACGAAAACGACGGTGGTGATGCTGGTGGTGTAAGGACAATCGCGCGGGATGAAAAAATGATGTGATCGACGGTCATCATGGCGGCACCCATGCTAAAGTGGAAGCGGATCGCGAATCCGACCGGGCCCCAGCCGCGACCCAGGCATGGCCACCGGGCGGTCGCCATCAAGGATCTCATGGTTGTTTTCGGCGGCGGGAACGAGGGCATCGTCGACGAGTTACATGTGTACAACACGGGTGAGTTAACGCCGCTCGAGCGTACTCGTGTGTGTTACGCCGCCACCGCCGCCGTGGCCGTGCCGTGCGTCCCTTGCCTTGCCGTGCGCCGCGCCGTACCTGGCGATTCCCGCGAACCAATATGGCGGCATACGTTGACAAGACGGTGACCGGCCGGATCCGGGGCCGAACGCGCCGATTCCGCGTCCCGTGCGGGACGCCCGGCGACCGGGCCCGGCGTTCGCCGTCGGGCCCGATCGCGCGGCGTCCTCGCGCCCGCGAGACGAGCGCTCGGGCCCCGACAGACCCGCGAAATCGTCGCGGTCTGTCATTCTACATGTTTATACGCGCGGGAGCGGCCATTGCTGTCTCCAACGAGCCCCCTCCCTCGCTCCGCCCGCGTCCCCCCCTCCCCCCGGCCCCGCCACGATGCACCGCGCCGAGTTTCCCGTCATTCCACGTTCGCGCTCCTCCGCCTTTTCTTTCTCCTTTTTCCTTTCGTTCTCGTTCCTTCTCTCCGCCCTTCGTCCGCCTCCCGCACGTACATTATTATCTTTCTCGCGCTACGTCGCCGACCGACGTGCGCCGGCGCGCGTAGCTGCGCGCATTTCGAGCCCGATTTCGAAATGTTTGGCCTCGCGCACGAGCTCGCCATGGTAACAGCCGGAATGCATATGGTCTCTTCCTCGTAGCTGCATGCGCGTGCATTTTCTCGACTTATCTCTTTCCCCATTTTTCCTTCGTCGCTCGAACGAATTTTTTCCCGAGTTCAGAATACAATGGACTGCGACTAAAAATAACTCGTCAGATTTATTGTTTCTTACCGCTGTACTACATTGCACTTTCTGCATTATTTAAAATGAGATTAGCACGTATCTAAACATCAGAGAGAAAGGGAAAAGAGATGCAACGCTCGAATAGCGCAGTTGGAAAGAGCAGATCCTTATTGTTTGTTAATCTCAAGATTCCAACCATTGACGTAAAGATAATCTTATCAAAAACGATGAATCCTGCTTTATGTTTCATTAAAAATTTATTACCGAAACAAAATCACATGTTTTAATTACAAAATGTTTATAGAGTTGAAAAGATATCTCACGTATGCAAATTTCTTATTATGCATTAAATTATGCATATTAAATTAATGTTATCAAGAGACATTGACATACATTTTATTTAAATTAGATACAATTTTTCTTGATTAAATTACTTTCATGAAATACTTGTATAATTATGTATAATAATGTATAAAAATGTAAAATAACATGTATTTATATATAACGAATTAATATTATCTTTTACATATCTTTTATACTTATGAATATATATCATATATTGATAGACTAATAATCAAAACAGGAGAAAAGAATTTTTTGCACTTTGCATTGCATTAAAACATTATTTATATAAGATAGAAAAGTATAACTCTCTATGCATATAAATATTGCATCTAATTTTGCATCAAGATATTTATATAAGGTATATCTTTGCAGCAACGAATCAATGGTTCGTGCCATCTACAAAGGGAGACATTCCGCCAGGTTGTGCAGCATATGGCTTTGTTGTCGATGGCACACGTATTTTTGTCTTCGGTGGAATGGTAGAGTATGGCAAATATTCTAACGAGCTGTATGAATTACAAGCGAGTCGGTGGGAATGGAAGCGTTTGAGGCCAAAGCCACCTAAGCACGAGCCCCCGCCGTGCCCACGATTAGGGCATAGTTTCACCCTCATTGGTAATAGGGTCTTCCTTTTCGGGGGTCTGGCGAATGAAAGTGACGATCCGAAAAGTAATATTCCGAGATATTTAAACGATTTGTACACGCTCGAACTCCTTCCTAATGGCCAAACAGCCTGGGATGTGCCGCAAACGCACGGACACGCGCCACCTCCTAGAGAATCCCATACTGGAGTGGCGTACACTGATCGTACCACAGGCAAATCTTGGCTGGTGATATATGGTGGTATGAGCGGTTGTCGTCTAGGTGATTTATGGTTCCTCGATGTTGATTCAATGACATGGAACAAGCCAGTGGTTCATGGACTTACCCCTCTACCACGGTCGCTTCATACTGCCACCCTAATCGGTCATCGAATGTATGTATTTGGGGGATGGGTGCCATTAGTCGTTGATGACGTTAAAGTCGCGTCACACGAGAAAGAATGGAAATGCACAAGCACGCTAGCATGCTTAAATCTAGGTAAGTTTGTCATTTTTTTTCTTTAATAATGATCTAGAATTATTAAACTTTAAAAAATATATATATATGTATGAAAAACAAAAAGAGTAACTTTGTTATATCATTATATATATATATATATATACATGATTAGTATACTATTCAAATGTTATACTGTTAATTTTAATAATCAGTTGGATAAACTTTGATAATAAGTTCTTCTCCAAGAACAAGCATTAAAATCAAATGTTATTATTTTAGAAACACTTACTTGGGAACAACTAACCGTTGATTCCTTGGAGGAAAATGTTCCTCGTGCTCGTGCTGGTCATTGTGCTGTTGGTGTACACAGTAGACTTTACGTATGGTCTGGTAGAGATGGTTATCGCAAAGCTTGGAACAACCAGGTTAGGGTTAGTTATGATGGCATGGCTTTCGATTAGATGAAATATTGTTGTGCTAACAATATGATTCTTCTTTCGGTTTAGGTGTGTTGCAAAGATCTGTGGTATCTTGAAGTCAGTAAGCCAGCGGCACCTTCCAGAGTTCAGTTGGTTAGAGCTTCCACGCAAACGTTGGAAGTCAGCTGGACAGCAAGCCCGTCCGCGCAATATTATATCCTTCAAATACAAAAGTATGACATGCCACCGGTAGCGGCGACCGCTACTTTCTCTTCAGTGAGCGCACCGACGCCGACTGCGCCTATCGTCAGTACTCCTATTGCGGTAACAACCTCTGCGATGGTGGCGTCTCCCGCGACAGTACCTATCACATCTCCGCCTGTGACTACTGTCGCTGCTCTTCCTCCGACTACACCGCCTGTTGCCGCTGCCGCTAGAGCATCTGTAGCGACAGCTGTGGCAACGGCAGTGGCAACTCCGTTGCGAGTCCAAAGTGCGAGCCCCGTGCAGAAACCAGTACCGTCGCAAGCGGTGCAGAAGCCCTCGAGTCCTATGACCCCGAGAGTCGCGACCGGCAACGTTATACGTATCCGATCTCCTCTGGTCACTACCACAGCAACAGTGGCTGCAGCGACGGCGGTTGCAGCTGCTACCACTGAGCAACAACAAACAACTGCAACTGCTACTACTACGATTACAACTGCAGCTGGTCAAACGCCCGCTGCCATGTCTGGAATCGCCGCTTTGGCCGCGGCAGCAGCAGCCACCCCGAAGATTACCATGAACAATGTCTCGATCGTGCCACAGACTGCAGTCGCAGCTGCGACCGCAACCAACACCATAAGGATGAAGAACGTTCAACCAGGTCAACAGATACGTTTTGCCGCGCCCGGCGCCACAGTATTGCGCACTGCCTCGCCACAACAGAGCAAGCAAATCATACTGCAAAAGCCTGGCCAAAATATACCCGGTCAGCCGCAGATCGTGCATCTTGTGAAGACCGGACAAGGCATGATGGCCACAGTACCCAAGGTGAGCCTTATTCCTGGCAAAGGTGTCCAAGCAACCGGCGCAAAACCTCTCAATCAGGGACCAACAATATTGCGGTTGGTAAATCCTAACACGGTTGCGGGATCAAAAATCCTTACGACTATGAAGACATCCAACTTAGTGACGATGAGCAAAGGACAGAACATTACGGGCAAGCAAACCATAATGATTACTAAGCCGACGGGAAACAGTGGTCTAGTCGGAAGAGCCAATCAGTTCATCGTGGTCACCACAGGCTCTGGTCTAAGAGCTGTACAAGCTGTAACAACATCGCAAGCTGGTGCAGGACAAGGAGCTACTCCCGTAGCTACTCCTGTAAACGTCTTGCCGTTGTCAGCTACCAATCACGTCACGAATCAGCAGGGTGTCAAGATGATAGTGGTTTCCTCCGGGGCAATGGGTGGTGGAACTGCTGGCAAGCCGTTAACTATCACGGTTCCGGGGCAAGGCGGTGTACCAAAGACAGTGACTATTGCTGCAAAGAGCGGTACGCAAACCATCTTCAATACTGGCAAAAATCAACTCGTTACCGTGCCGCAGATACAAAAGACGCCTGTAAGTGTGTAACAAGAAACATATATGTACTTTTTTTACAAGATATTAATTGAAAATATTGAAACTTGCTTATCAAATTATAGGAAGCGGTAGCAGTATCTGGAAAGCCAGTGACTTTACAAATGCCTGCGGGTATAAGTGCAAAGACGGTAACGCTTTTGCCAACAAGTAGTAGTTCCATAGTAACTACTTCTAGCGCATCAGATTCAATAGATACTAGCAAAATGCTGTTTGTTTCTTCGCAAAAACAACCTTCAGCCTCCCTAGGTAGGTAAAATTATGTTTTGATATATAACATAAAAAAGCCATGTTGCAACGTTAACTTACACGATAAAATGATATTTCAGCATCTACTTCTGACGGTCCTGCTACTACCGATGCTGCATTAGCTGCATTGGCAGCAGAAGCTGGTCTGATAGATCCAGTCCAGGAACCATCTGGTGGTTTATCATTCATGGTAGCTACAGATGATGGTGCTGGTGGCGACGATAAAATGGAGGATAGCTGTAACGGTAACGAGGCGACCACAGCGGCCGCCCTAGTTTCTCAGATGGGTGCAGGAGAACCGATGCAAGTCGACGGCGACGGAAACTTCGTACTTCCGCAAGTAGATGGTCCGATAGATGATCTCTTACTGGAAGGTGAAGAAAAAATGGACGTAGATGAAAAACCAGCTTCAGACAATGCCAGCGAATCGGCTGGCACTGAATCGGTGGCGATAACGGAACAAAACGTTAATGAATCTGAAAATATTCAGGCAGAGGATTCGGCCGTAAAAAAGGAAATTGACATAAAGGATGAAGAAGAAGCGAAAACAGCCGACCTTCCCGAATCGATCACCACCAGTCAAACCAAAAAAGCTGAAGATGTTGATAATCCACCAGTCGGTGACGAAGTACCTATGGAAACTGATGACAATGCAGAGTTACCAAATGAAAAAGAGGTAAAGGAACCAATAGTCAATGACGTAATAAAATCCGAGTTGCCTTTAGTACAATCATCCGCGGAGGCTTCATCTGAACACACGCCTTCAGCGGACGTCGCGAATTCGGCAATGGAAGTTGACGGAACTCGGCAAGATGAGAACAGCCAAGTGAAAGATGTAAAGAATAAATCGTTTTCTGAGGACGAAAAACCGCTAATTACTGAAGATTTACTTACCGAAGATACGGAAGCATCGCATCCTCCCCAAAGCGATACTCTTAAAGTTGAAAAGATGAAAGAAGAAGCCGCAGAACTGGAAACTGATCTTCCAACCAGTTCTCCTGTAAAATCGAATGACACCGATGAACCGGCGATCACTGATAACAGTACATCGCCTCCGACAGATAATGTAATGGTCCCCACTGTTACACCGAGCGTCCAAATGAAATTGGAACCGAACGATGAATCTACGAAACCTACGCCACCTACGGAACAAGTTAAATTGCCGGATTTGCCCGTATCATCGGTCAATGGTGTCGCCGCACCTCTCGAAAAGGAAATGGAAAAAGTACATACTCCCGTAAAAATAGAGATAAAAGATGACTTCGCTGTTCAAAAGCGAGAAAATCAGAAACAGGAAAAAATCAACGATGTCAGATCAGAAACTGGAGATGATTCGACAGCGTTGACAACACTGGCTACTGCTGCTTTAGGATCGGCAGAGCCAACGATAAAAGTTAAAAATGAACCGGTAAATTCTACTATTAATTTTGTATATCGTTTACTATTACATCAAATGAAATACAAACGTTGTCATTAACTAATATTTTTACAGACCGAGGAGGAGAAAAAAGAGGCAGAATGGTATGATGTGGGAGTGATAAAAGGAACTAGTTTTACCGTTCAACATTATTATCTTCCTGACGATGAGCCGTTAGATATAACGCAATCTTTGACAATGGATGTTTTTAAAGGACGAGCTAAAATAGCGTTAGAACCCGGTACTGCCTACAAATTTAGAGTTGCCGCTGTGAATAGTTGTGGACGAAGTGCCTGGAGCGAGGTAACAAATCCAATTCCATATCTTGCGATGTTATTTAGTAAGATAATTCTTCAACAAATAAAAGATAAAATTTTCGTTGTAGGTAGCGGCATTCAAGACGTGTCTTCCGGGATTCCCGGGTGCACCGAGCGCTATAAAGATATCAAAATCCGTGGACGGTGCACAAATTTCTTGGGAACCGCCGCCTAGCAACGTTGGACCCATTCTCGAGTATTCCGTCTACCTGGCAGTGCGAAGTACCGCGTTGAACAATGACGGAGAACCAAAAACAGTTGTGTCGAATCCAAATCAATTAGCTTTTATTAGAGTTTATTGCGGTTCGAGTAATTCTTGTTCGGTGAACAATAGTGCCCTTAATGCCGCTCACGTGGACACCACTACGAAACCGGCCATAATCTTTAGAATAGCAGCACGAAACGACAAGGGATATGGACCAGCCACTCAAGTCAGGTGGTTGCAAGGTGAGTTACGCGATTTGTCTGATTTGAATGATTTTTTCAAAGGGATACACCCCTGAACAAACACTTTATTATTAGCAGATCCAACCACTGCAGTGAAAAATAATCCGCAAGTGAAGAGACCCGCCAATACAACAGACCTACGTTCGCAAGTGACTTCCCCACAGAAGAAAATGAAAATGGAACCAGCTAGTGATAATTTCTCGTGAGCCTGTTCTCTCCCTGGCCTCGTACAGCCGAAACTCCCATGAGCAACGCTACTCATTATTTAATTTCTATATGCCTAACAACGATAATGAAATCAATGTATTATCAGCTAAACGACGTGATAAACAAGTAAACGAAAAACATGATCGTGCGATAAGAAGCGACGAGAGAAAAAGTGGGAGAGAGAAAGATAGAGCGAAAAGAGGTATCCGTAGACTTAAGTCTATGTGTAAGAATTGGGGAAGAAAAGTATTTTTAGTGTTCAGTATGTGAACGTCAACTTTATGTACCGTGTTTCTTACTCACTGTCATCCCATTTTTTCGTAAGAGTGCGCGAGAATCTTCTTTGTAAAAAGTACCGTTAATAAATGGCGACATGGTTATTTTTTTGCAGTTAAGTAAGTTTTTCCATGTTTATAGCGTTTTCTAACGGACGGTACGACATATCGCATCTAAATGCTCATACTTGCATCACGTAAAATCACGATTGACACGTTCGCGCTTTTATGATTTCCTCGTTATCTGACAACCGATTAGTTTGACGAGTATGAGGTGTTATATGGGAATGAATAACCGAACAGGATTCATATTCGATATTTTACATATTTGTTTAAACGATTATACATATATATATATATAGATTCGAGAAAGATCTATTTTAAACATCTAAATTCTTTATAATATATTTATCATTAACGGAGTATCTGCAATTCTTTTTGCATTCACTACTGTACGCGGAGAAAGCTCGCTTTTGAGATGTAGGTTATTTAGTGTACATAAAAATTCTTGCACTGAGAAAAATGTGTTTATCATATTCTGAGGTAATAAAATAAATACTTTTTGATAAGGTAGAATAATTGGGAGATATATATATATTGTCTAACCTTAATTAGTCTCCTATTTCAATCTGCTCGTTTATGTTTCAGTTTTACATAGTAAGAGAAGCTTTTATTGTGTCATCGATCCAGTTTTAAACGTGACAATCGGAGCTACACATTATTCCGATACTTTTGTTACTGCCAAATGCGACAGGAATACGTTATCGATACTAGAAAGCAACTCGTGATGTAAAATTACCTATTAAACATGTGTAATACTAAGTTACTTTTTGTATGCTTTTGTCAAACAATTGCAACGATGCAGAGATATTTTGTATAATATATATATTAAATGAATTACTACATGTAAAATTAATGAATATCTCTAAGGATCGGGCACTAGGATGGTTATTGATATTTTAGTGGATAAAAGAAAACTCCATGGAAAGTTAAGGATATTTTTAGACAGCAACGAAACAATGGTTTGAATATTGATATATCTGAATAACGGTAGGCTGTATGTCCTTAACATAAATTCTAATCTTTTATAGTGCTAAGGCAAGTAAATAGCAAATAATTGGAAGATTAATGTGCGAAGGAAAGGTAAGAGAGAAACATACGTTGTCACATTAAAGGGAGATATGTAACACTCCACACTTTCTTTGAACATAATATTATATTTTAATCAAAATACTGTATAAGCTTTTCGAATCAATCGAAAAAAGTTGATTACAGAAGCTGTCGGCAGTCTCGCTTCTCTCAATTGACTTTGGAGCTACGTTGAAGCTGCAATAATTTAAGCGCATATTTTTATTTTAGATTATCCATATACATATGCTTTTCGTTATCCATTTATAGCATAAGCAAGGTAGAACACCATATCTACTAACACAGCGTTCCAAACGCTCAATCTGTTATATTAAAGTTTTGCGTTTACAAAGTTTACTTTACTAGGAAATCTGTATATTATAGAAAGATTATCTCCAACCACGAGATTACTCTCGTGGTACCAATGAACTTTACATTAAATGTACAATTGCAATTGTTTATCCCTTTACATGGGTTCTTATACCCGACATTCTTAGAAGCATTGCCTGGAAATACAGATGAAGATAATACATGATAATATAAATGGGATAACTAAATGGTATATACTTTCAAATGCATTGTTTTAATAAGGTTCTTCTTGTTGATCCTCTAAAAAACGAGAGAAAAGAGGAACGACTGTCTCGGTACTATTAATGATCAACAAGAAGTTATCTTCTGTATAATTTTATTTGTATATTTTGTTAACAGGAGATGACACTAATCTGTATCTGTGTACACAAGCCTTGTGCATAAAAAGATCTTGGAATTGTCACTACCACCACGCGTCTCACCGGTATCCCTTTCTTTGTAAATCGCCTGCTACCACTGCATTTATACTCTTCACCGAAGTATGTCGTGCAAATAAATATAGATAAATTTCTTATACAATATACAATTTTTACCTTCATTACACTTTTTGTGCTTTATACGTATGAAAGAGTGTAATTGTGAGCACTTTGACTTTAATAATTTTCCATGCATACACTAAAACATCTTTTTATGAATTTGCAAGTTTTGTACTTTGTTTTTTCTTTGAGTTTAAAAATACCGAAAATTATTAACAGCGATGACAAAGGAAATATAATAAAAGACACGTAACAAAATTATTATTACAGTTATTGGTGTAGCCTCGGAATATTTCAACGTGTTATCTTTTCGAAAAATAACGTCTTGTTTGGCAGTAACGAAAGCATACATGTTCATTTAATTCCTGTCTCATTTTATTCGATCACAATCGAGCAGAACTGTCATAAATTAAGAATGAAAAAGAATAGAATCATTACATTTACTTTCGATATCAATAATTTAAAAAATCATGCGATAGACAACGCATATTAAGTTGAGCAAAGTTAATTAAATCTTTAATAATTTAGATATCGTCTCTAAATTAATTTTTTTTATTATCAAGATAAATTCTTTTTTTAATTGTCGCCATTTATATTTTATTGAAGGATACTGATTGACAAATACATAATTTATTTATCTACCATATCTTATTTTTGTATACTTACCGATTGAAAAGATTCTCAATCTAAACTAATCTGCTGTACGAGAGACCAAAAGATTCAATGTCAGTTTCGGACCATCATTTTCCTATAAATCCTTTTTCTATACTAAACCTTAATCGTATATTTAAAGATGCGCATGGTTAGTACGAGAAAATAGTAAAATACCGACGAGGAGATTACGGTGAAAGTGATTTATGCGCGATATAATAGGATAATGAGAGGTTGCGATAATATTTCGACGATGACGGATATAATTTGGCGCGTCGTAGATAATGTGTGCTAAATGGATGATATTTCACTGCATGAAACCTGCAATGATATTAAGCGGATTTGTATTTTTTGATAAGGATCCCCTGGTTCGATGTACACATGTCGCCGGACAAGATTAGTATACTTCTGAGTATCTAATCAATTTATAATAATACATCACACGACGAAAGTTTCGCAATATGTAATAATGAGTATATAACTATACCGTTTTATAATAAGCCACAACTGTGTAAATTGGAATGATGCGTGCGAGAGGAATTGTAAGAGGATACGTATATGAAATCGAATATACGTAACGAGTTAAAAGTAAGGAAGCGAAGATTGTAATTGTTAATTACGTCCTTTCTCTCTCGTACACGTCTTCTAAGGATTTACATTGAATCACACTGTAAATAAGTCCTTCACGTTAGATAATATCACGGATATCGCTGTATTTATGGAATTAGCGTGCCTAATCGCAGACCCGATGTACGTGTGAAAGAAAAATCTTTGATTAACACTATAATTGTACACTGAAAATTGTATTTGTATAAAGGTCCCGTTCCATGCTTGCCTTTCCAGTTTTCCGTTGTATAACGATGAAAATGCAAAACAATAACGTTAGAGAATCGGTAGCATTCGAAATGAAAAAGAATCTCTATATCCGATATATTTTTTACGTCGTTTTTTATATCTTCTTAATATAAGAGCATAAAAAATATTCGTACTATTTAAAAATGTATGTTGCGTTGTAAGTTAATTAATACGACATTATTAAGTAGGGTCTGCGATTGACAACAGGAGAATTAAGACGCATGGTTAGCCTAAGAGCGAATTGCTTTTTCATTGATGAGTCATTTTTACATCTATATGGAAGAGACATCAAATATCTATTTGTTTCTCTAACACGATGGCTTCGCAGATTATTTTTAGAACTGATTAGTGCAATATTTTCCAACTGCAGAGTCTAGACAGGAAATACCGTCGCTTTTATTGCACGAATTTAATACCACAATGTGCACACTCTCACTGTAAATGCGTCGCAATTTTTACAATTGCGTGTGTAGCACGAGTGCTACCGATCACTGACAATAAATCATTTCAAAAAGAAATTGAATTTGTCGATAGCAAGTACGTTTGCTTTCAATTCGCGGACTTTCACTTAAAAAAAATTTGTCAAAAAGATCAAATCACTCGTCTGTCACGATATGAACCATGTGTTTTCAAAATTAAAATTAAATTAAGTTACTTTAAATCTTTGCCATTCGATTTACCTATAACTACGTCTTGCGATTATTTCGATCAGGTAAATCGGTCTCTTCCTCGGCGCAGACAAATAAGGATAATGTAACGACCTCGGCTCATGTTTCCCAGAAGTATCGGTATAATCAAGTTTGAAAAATACGGATTACGACAAGTGATCCTTAAACGATCCCAGCGTCTGGCACTTGACACGCAATAACGCTAAAAATACAGGAAAAGCCATTAAATTTACGATATATTTTATTTCTCTTCGAATATATAGCCGAGTATATTGTAAAGTAAAGATGGTGAAAGACGATAAAAGAAAACGATGCGCATGCAATCGGTTCGTTCACTTTCGAAACAGCCTTCACGCGATTCCAACGCGTTACGAAGTATCAATACAAAGTGCATCGCTATGAATAAAATAATAATACCGGATGTTCCGAAAGTGGTGATCGTTTTCCGCTTGGAAGAAAAGAATAATATACATTGCGCCCTGATACATTTATTAATTTTTAATAATGATTACGACTTGATTTACTTGAACTGTATAATTTAATTAGGATCATTCAATTGTGTAATTTTAATTATTATGTAAGATGTAATTATTAGCGAAAAAATAAAATCAAACACGAATAAATTAAATATGTCCTAAAATTGACGAAAATATTGTCGTGTTCTCTTTTACTAATTCGGATATATTTTATACGATAAGCAATATTAATAATCGGAAATATAAAAAATATAAATCAAGTCCACAATTATTAAAAATGATTATAAGCAATCGGCTCGAATCACAAACGCTATTAATCTTCTTGTGTCAGGTGATCGATAGAAATTTCTGAATGCGCGTCGAATTTCCATTTTTCTAAGGTTTTACGAAATCAAAAAGTAAATCGATAAAACTGATTAGACTCGATAAGAAAAGAAATACTGCATAAACGACTAGCAAACAAGTCTATTACTATATATAAATAAGCGTCGGAACAGTTTCGATCGCTGCGAAAAGTGCATCGCGACAGCGGGAATGCATTTTATCGGACCGGTGTTACTGGTTGCGATCTCGCGCTCGTCGAGAGATAATAAGCGAACAAACGACGAGTCGCGCGTCAGTCTCATCCTGTTCACAGACGGGACTGCTCGCAACCGATGATATACAATCGATTGTCCTCAACTCTGTGTTAATTAGTTGATTAGAAAGAACCGCTCGCCGTAAATCCGGTTGTACGATCCCGTTGATTTTTTTCTCTCATCGAGACCGTGATATATTTTCCGTTCGCTCTAATCGGCTATGAATTCTCTTCGATGGAACGGCGTTAAGTAAATATATATGTTATATATAAATATATAATTAAGAGGACTGAATAAACGCGGTGTTTTTGTACACATGTGTCGCTTGTAGATGTTCACCTGTGCTCGTCTGCTGAAATTCCACCTTGCGTGATACTGCAATTTAAAGGTATTGGCATTAGAATAATGTATTATAATTTAGACACTTTTAATTAAGGACATTAATTGTATGACGTTCAAGTCAAAACTTAACAACTTTCTTACTTTACTTAATTTTCATGAATAGAGAATTATAGATGTGGCATAATAAGGTGATTAATTAATTCTTTTCAGAGATATTATGAAGTACATAAGAAATACGATTATGACTTTTATTACTTATGAAAGAGGGTGTAAAGCAAAATGACAATTTACCTTACAGTAGCGTTCAATCGATCTTTTTCATAGATTAATGTTTCTTTCACGTCGAATTAATTCAATCTGCTCCATATATTAGTAAAGCTGCTCCAGTCATTTAAATTGCAAATAGTGCTGGTAGGTCGATATACACGATGTTTTCGTTGGGAATTGTGAAGAGAAAGATATAGCAAGGTCGTTTTCCTAATGCATACCCATCGGATTTCACACAGCGCAATGATTCAGCATCTATAGAAGGGATAATAGATCGTTAAACATCTAAACCATAAATAAATCCATCTCCTTCAAGGATCTATTCGATTGTATCACTCTTGCACGAAGCGTACGCGTTTCTCCATCATCGACAGTTATGTATAGAAATGGAGACAAGCACACTGAAAAAGTTCTCTCGTAAAATCGATTTGCAATTTACCATCGTTGAAACGATTCCCTGCATTCACGAAGTGTCGTATCAAGAATTTTAATTAATTATTCAAGTATCGTTCATTATCGTTATACATTAAGTTAGGAAGCAAATGTATATTTGATGCTTAGAGAAACCGCTAATTTTGAGAATTTACTTTTTTTGACGAAAAAATTACGCTCGATGAAGCAAACAGCAAAAACAGTTAAAAAAGGTCAAACTTCGAGCAATAATAGGTATTGAAATTTATATATTCAAATTACAAATTACAAACAAATTACACCTATTATTGCTCGAAGTTTGGCTTTTTTTAATTGTTTTTGCTGTTTACTTCTTTTGATTTATATCGTGTAATTATACCAAATATGCATGTGCGTTTATCATCAAGGTTGCTTGATGATACCGGGTACCCGTTGCTGTCGAGCTCCAATTTTCGCTATCATAGATGAAGCCGATAGTTCGTAGCCGCTGACAAATGAGCGCCACGTCAATGGCGATTAAAATACAGAAAACGAAGGAAATGTTTTTTTATTTGAAATTAAATAAATTAAGAATGTATGGTAAACGAGTACTTCCGACAAACGGAAATAATGACTTGAATAACGAGAGACGTCGATCGATCATTCGACGTTATCGCGTGAAGATCGGAAATTGTCAGTGGTGTGTGGTGTTCTAGAAACTAGAAATCGCGTATCGTCAATTGTTGATAAAAACGATAGATGTATGTACGAAGTAAACTGACGAGAGAAATACTTGTCGCCGTCTCTCGCGACATGTATGTACAAAAGATTTTAATGAAAATTTTAATTGAAATATAACAAAAGCTCTGCGCGTTTAATTTCTGACAAATAAAGTCACGCACAAAATTTCAGGTTTAATCATAAACAAATAGCCAACGCTTGATATCGAAAAGCGATGGCAGAAATACGTTATTCGATCGAATACTCGAAGATGAGATAGAATCCCGGAGATCCCATACATTTTTAATTGTATAATTTTAATCCGTCATTTCTGGGACACCCTGTATATACGTCTGTAAAAAGGATCCAGGAAACGCTGTTGTCGTATCGCTGCCGGTGCCGGCAGCGTATATCGGAGCACGCCCCCGTTGTAAAGTGCCTAAAATACGCGGTTTTCAAACGGTTATCATGCGAAAGTGTTCCTGAGAGAGGCGGGACGCAGGACGCAACGCGTCGTCGACGACGTCGACGTGGAATTCGCCTCCTCGTCGTCCAACGAGAATCGCATTCCACGGAGTGGGGTTACGTAGCGCGCCGCGGCCGCGGCTCACGTTTCACAAAAGAACGCGCGTGACACGTAGATTGTTGTTTGCATGTGCACTGGCGATAACAGGTCGGCGACAACTCGGCATATGTTCCGCTGAGCGAGAACCGGCATCCGGCATACGCGACACGAAAGCAAGAGTGATGGGAATCGACGGTATGAGGGTCGGCGGAGGCAGATGCCCGCCTCTCCTGGTCGGAGGACTCCTTCTGGCGTGCCTCATGCTCGTCTGCAGCTGGTGGACCCTGTCTTCCGAGAATCTGGAGCTCATCAGGCAGATCGACGACCTGAACGAGCAGCTCAAAATAAGGTGAGAGCCAGCAACGTCGCTGCTCGCTGCTGGTTGCTTCGCATCAAGCAAAATCTACTGTGTATACCCTGAATTTTGTTAACCACTGTCTCTGTGACGAGTTACAGTTGTCAGTCATTCATAATTAAGTTGTGGTCATTGTGGTATTTGTGGTTACCAAAGAGTTATGTCACCATGCCACTTAAATGTTTATAATGAATGTAGCTGCTTGAAATATTGATGTCAGACCATTGCAGAAACATTGCGAGTTTCTACTCTTTCTGGATTATGATTGTTATATAATTTACAAAGCTATACACGTATACGTGAATTTCTTTATCATGAAAATTTTGGCTTGTGGCTTACTTGCACAATGCATGTTTGTAATATCACCATTGCCAGATTCTGTTTTTAGGTTGTTATTCATTGTAACGTATAAAAATGTTTGACGCAGTTTCAAATGTCGTTCTAACGAAGAAATTAATTTCTTCTTTCAGTGCTGAAGAAAGAGATCAGTGCGTAACATTGCGTGGTAATTTGGAGCAAAGGTTTAAACACACGGAAGATGAATTGGCTTCTTTGCACGTCCGCTTGGAACAGCAGATGGATTTTAAAAAGAGAAACGAGGAGCTCGAGGATTCAGTTACTATGTGTAAAAGTGAACTGGACTCGTTGAACAAACTGGATGCCACGAAAACTGCAACGTTAGAAACATTGAGATTAGAAAAGGCCACCATTAATACTCAATTAGATGCAAAGCGGGATGAAAATAAAAAACTTCAAGAGGAAGTAGATAGGGTATGAACTTTTTATTTAATAGTATTTATGCAAAATTGAGGGTGATTGAAAAAATGTAAAAAAAAAGGTTTATGGTGATTTTGCAGTTGAAAGGAGAAGTAGATAAAATCAAGCTTAGTTGTAATTCACCACCTGAGAAGAAAGAAACTCCAAATCTCCAGCCACGTAAGTTATAATTATTTTTATTACAAATTTCGTTTGACACATGTTCCGAGTTTTCTATTATGATAAATAACCGCATTCGAGTGTTTATCGAAATTAATTTTTTACGTAGTTTTATTTAATATACAAGAAATATCTGCAGTGTATTACCATAATTGTACGAATGAAGACATTTGCTAATTTAGATTGCTAATTGCACCCTGCTTTAACGGCGGGAAGAAAATACCCTCCAACTTCATCTTGTTTTCAAATCTCGTCAATATTCCCATTAAGTTCTAACTGCGATTGGGCTGCTCACGCAAGAATTAATGCGACTACAAGCTCGTTCCCCTTGCACATTTTTAACTGACTCAGTATTATAAGATATTGTCGGAATTTGCTGATCTAGCAACGACAGTGGTCATTAACAAGTCTCAGTTGCATCCTGTACCGGAGTCTGCTGTAAGAATATCCGTAGCTGGTCAGCGAGGTTTGAAGTTCCACGGAATTCCGATCCTACCAACAGACCCACCTGGTGCTGTGCGCCATACTCCTCGTTTCTCAGTGACTATGTTGAAGAAAGGTAGTGATACCTTTCTCCGTCCTCGAGGCGAGAGAATGCTGCCACAGACATGAAATTAAAAGTTTGCAGTAGATTTGTACATAATTCACATTTTCATACATCTGTGACTAAAGCTCTATTAAGGAAAAACCCACTGTATCGCTTCTAACTAAGCTGTAGATCGTGCTCGGCCCTTCGGGTGCATTCTAATGATATATAAACTATTATTTCTCTAATATCGAACGCTGAAACTTTCACATACGAAAAAGACTGTTTTAGTATTGTAACACAAAATTGTCTTCATAAAATAAAAATGTAATAGTTAACTTCCTTATATTTTACAAGATCTAATTTTGTATATATTAGAATAGTATAAAGTATTTATATAGCTTATACAGTTTATATGCTGAATAACACAGGCACAAGTTTTGATAGATGAGTCAATAGGTGCCATGCAATAATTTATTTTTCTATAAGAATTGTATTAAATTGTTATTTTCATTGTTTCAATATTAAACGCATTGTTCTTTTTTAGGCTAATTTTAAAGAAAAAGATAAAAATTAAATTATGTACAGTAAACCTTTATATAAAGAGTAGGGTGAAACAAGATTATATTATATTTATAACTAAGTTATGAGAATTATCAAGTTTGTGTAGTATATTTTGCGATTTATTTACAGCTTGTTGCAATATTGTATTTATAATAGAATCTTATGATTAAATAATATATTGAAAGCATTTAATGTGAATTATAACTTTTGATTTGTATCTATAAAACTATATACAAACAATAAAAAATGTGATAAACTATGTAACATTTTTAACTCTTTGCTAAAAATATCAAGCGTAAAATACGTTACAGTTATATCTATGGTAGGAGAAAAACATCTTACGTGTACAACACTTTCAGCAAGACATTCCTGCTTCCAGGCTATACCAAAGGATTGGTTGCGGATAATTATTAATATTATTATAAAAACTTTGCAAAATTAATATTATTAAAAAACTAACGTATTTTATATTAACCACGCATGGAATATACAAATACTGATGGAACTTGCGTTAATAATTATTAGTTACTAACGCGTTTATAATAATGATTCTCATTATATATACAGTTGTCATTTGCATATTCTGTACGATAAATAATAATTAAAATTTTTCAGAAATACATACGAACTTTTTACTTTAGTATAGTAACTTAGCTTACATGGCTTTCAGTTGAAACGGAATCGAAAGCCAATGGACCATCAAATAATACCGCAGAACAGGATATCCCAGTTGCCAACGACTTGGACGATCCTGAAAATCGTGCACGTGGTAATTAGAACTTTAAAACATATCATTGCAAACATTTAATTTTCACTTACTGAAATGTTACAAATTATAAAAGTCATGATGTCATGATATTCGTGTTCCTGTTATTACTTTTTTTTTTTACAAGTTTATTAGTTTACTTTTTATAAATTTTTAATTAGATTTACTTTTTTATTTTATTATTGCTACATATGTATTATTCTATTTCATGGAAAACTGGATTTTAAAACAATTGAAAAAGGACAATAAAACGCAATAATTTTTTTTAATTTTTTTTAATCATTTATGTAGATAACAATGGAGATGACATACAAAGCACAGAAGAAACTATGCTACTTCCAGACAATTATGAAGAAGAAGATAAAACGCAAGATGCCACAAATAAACGGATACTGTGATCATTGAGAGATCTGAAAATGAGTGCCAATATAGCTATTACATTAGCAATTTTTAGACATAAGACGTGCTGCAATAATTTTCTGATAAAGCATTTTGTATCACTTAAAGGAAATAGTGAAGCTCTATGCGCAATAAATTGTAAATGTTTTACATAAAAATATAAGAATGCGCCAAATTTTTAATCAAATAGCTATACTTGTTTATTTTTCTTTGCCAGTTTTATTGCAGTCTTGTTTGATAGATAATGGAAATAAATTTTGATACAAAAAAGTATTATTGCGGCTTCCATCAAAGATAATGACAGTTTAAGTTTGTAACAAATTTTTAATTATGAAAATTAGGCATGATATTAATTAGTTATTTTAAAGTTTTATTTCTTTACATTCCTTACATCTTACTGTAAAATTATTTTATATCCATGATGTGAAATATATCAGTTTTGTATATCTTTGTTAGTACATATCTAAAATATACTCAGCTTACATAAAATTTCATAATTTCATTGCAAAATCCCTACGGTTTACACTTATGTGATGTTTATTTGTACTATTGTGTAGTACAGCATCAAGTTTACTAAATACTTATTGAGTAAAAGATTACATGCGTTAGCTTGCCGTTCCTTTTTCTCAATATTTTATACATTATTAAAATTTGTTATGTAAATGAAATAAAAATATAACATCAAAGTGATCGTTGATTATCATATTGTCTTCGTAAATTATAAGTTATTGTTCCCTACATGCTTGTCACTATATTTTCCATTATGTTCTCTTATTATGTACGAGATCCATAATTTGTGTCGTATTATGTTTGAGGCTTATCTCTCTATTTGACAGCTAATTAATAAATGACGTGATATATAAAATGACAACGTTACCTATATCTTTAATGACATGTAGCAATTTTTCTTTTTTATATATGGTGATGATGACTTTATGTCATTAATAGGGGTATTTCTGTTATTCATTTTTTTAATTCTAAGACAATAATTATAATATTCTTTTACTGATATGAATGTATGAATATTTCATGTTTTAATGTCGCATTATGTAAATTTCTCTAAACATGCAATATATATATATATATATTGGTATATTTATTTTAATCGATACGGTCATTCTTTATGAATTTTATATATTGCAAAACCATTATCATAAATGCTGCCAATAATACTTATATTTGCTGCTACAAATAGTCACACTTGCTGTTATTACTATAAAATTAATTAATAGTCAATAACATAATATATATGTATATTATATGTACATACATTATATATGAACTTGCAATAACTGACTTCAACATAGAAAATGTTAAGTTATACAAACATAATATTAAATAAATATTATAAAAATCTATTTCTCATTTAACAATATGTCTATGTCTCGTTTAACAGTATGGGTACGTTCTGTTTTATGCATGATGCGCATAATGCATCATTTATCCTTGTTGTTCATTAAATGTTAAACAAGGATAAGTGATGTTATAGGCGCGTCATGCGTGAACCGGAACGCACCCACTATGTAATAATACACATATATGCATATACATTCACAATATTGTATAATAATATGTAACAAAACATTCGAGAATTATTATGGAAAATTGTGCGTTAATCGACGGGTTACCCCTATGATTAAAATAATATGTTAATATATTACAACGAAATATAAAATGTGACTAGGAAAAATTAAGTAACGACTAGATAATTAGTATGCGGATTTCCGTCTTAATGATTGTTACGTACTAAAATAATTGTTATTTTACAAATTTTTCATCACTAGTTCATGACTAAAAAATAATTAATGACTGATTAGATTAATTTTTAAAAATTATATAAAATTATATATATATGTATTTAACAAGCGCTGCATAGGATAATTAATGTAAATATTAAACTGCACTCGAATGCTCTTTGAATTAGAGTATAATATTTATATATATGAGCTCCGATTAAAGCCTACATGATATTTTTTCTGAGCTTTTGTGTTTGTACAGAAATAATATAATATTTACTTTTATTGCCAGTTCAATTATTTATGTCTGTAGTAGACATATTTATCTGTATCGATAGAGAAATGTCTTTTCGAGATATTTTAGAGATCATAAAATTTACGTTAATAATAATTAATAATACTAAATGTATAACAATTCTAAACTTTGCAACTTACTGCAACTTTTATAATTTATATAGCTCTCATTCATAATTTGTAGCAGCATAGTCTTTGATATATATTTACATTGAATTAAATTAAAATAAATAAAATTCAATTATTTTATATATCTTTTTTAAAATTGCAGTTATTTATGTTGTAAAGCTTTTGCACAATATCTTGCATTTTTTCTCTGCATTGCCAAGGATCACTTCTTGCTTTGCATTAACGTTTCATATACTTTTCTTTGGTCGTACGTTATGTAATATTAAACTAAAATTTGAACGTTGTCTACTATCAGAAAACTATCAGGCAAATGATTCATTAGAGACTTGTGAAATATTTACTTATTTAAAGTTAGTTGCCTTAGGTTCCGTTATATTTATCGCCACTGATATTTTGTGAAACCTGACTTAAATAAACATTAACAGCCTTCGAGATAAATAAATGTCGCGGAAGAAACGGTCATTCTAGAAAACTGGAAGTCACAAGTATATATGCTGTATCCTGTATCCTCTACAGGAAATGTAAATCTACTATGTATCATGCTCTATGTTTCTTAAATTGAGCAGCACGAATGATTAATTCGAGATCTCAGGTCTAAGATGAGCACAAAATGTGCGTTCCAGTCCGTTTGACAATTTCACTTTGCTCTATATTGAAAATACGTCTTGGGGTCAATGATAAGGCAGTGAAATTGTTAGTGAATTCGTCAGTCTCTAAACAAGGGTAACTATGCATCGCGTAAATTATAAAAAATTATGGGTAACAACTATTTCGTTGTGATCTGCTACGATATCACTCCCGTCATTGCTACCGTACGTCGGTTCAATGATCTCTCTAAAGAACTCATTATAGAAAACCAATTTTATGGAGCACGATGGGAAGCATGTCTCCTCCGTCGGAAAATGAAGGCGAATATCGAGCGAATTCGCCACCAACGGCTGCGCTTGCGATGTAAATTGCGGGATCTGTCCTTAGCGCGAATTTGCCTGATCAACGAGAAAAATGCATCGTCTATGAATTGTCTGAGAGCGGCGGATGTCTCGTAAAACGGACAACCGAGCTCCTCCGCCAGCGCCTTGCCTTCCTCCGTGGTCACCTAAAATAGGCGCCGAGAGTTCAATGTATGCGAGAAATCAATATTTCATTGTTCTTGCACGCCACGTGTATCGCGATGTATTCGCAATTTCTAATATCGGATATATCGCGGTCAACTCAACAGCATCTGATGTATGTACCTTTCGATGATGCTGTAGATCAAACTTATTGCCGACCAGTACCAAAGGAATGTTCTCGTTGGCGCGCACACGTGATATTAGTTTCCTGTACTCCATTGTCTCTTGGAAGCTATGCCTATCCGTTACCGAGTAACATATCATGAAGCCTTCGCCGCATCGCATGTATTGCTCACGCATTGCTGTGAATTCCACCTGTTTACAATAATACACAGAGTCAGGATCCGTTCCCATTTGTTTTATACGAGAAATGAGAATGGATGAAGAACACATGTCAATATATTGTATAATGTTGTAACCATTGTAATACGTATGAGTCTCGAACCTGTCCGGCTGTGTCCAAAATATCGAGGAGAGCTGCCTCGCCGTCGATGACCACTTGTGTCTGATATGAATCCTCTATGAATAAAAGAAAAATCATTGTTCCCTTCACATTAATCTCAAAAACTCAAATTTAGGCGTCAAATCTCTCGGACTCTGTACATATGCATCCTATAGTTTGCTTTCTACTAATAATCACACTACCTGTACAGGAGAGTTAGGTAGCAAGTTCCAGTGTTCTTTGCATACAACGCAACTTACCTATCGTAGGGTCGTGATAGTCCAGGAACCTGTGACTGACAAACTGCAAAGTGACAGCTGAAATGCAAGACATGCAAATCATTACAATAGTATACACACTCAAACGTTTGAAACAGTCGGATACTCCGATATAAATCAATCAGATGACGGGTACCTGATTTGCCAACGCCGCCGTCGCCCAACACCACGATCTTGTACACCCTAGGTCTGCTCCTAGCGGACTGCGTTACCACCGGCACGTCGTCCTTGCCGTTGCAGGCGACGTTCTTGTCCCGTGGGACGCCAGCCGCCGTCGTCACCGCGGTCATCGTGGCGGCTGGTCGGCCGTGCATACCGGCGCGGCGTGTGCACGTACGTGCGTACGCACCCGACAGTCGACACACTTATCCTACGACGAGGCGGCCGCGGCGACTGGAGCTGGAGGCACCGAGGCACACTTGACCGCGCCGTATCGGAGCGCGACCGATTCAACGGACACACCCGTGTTGTTGCCGGCGGCTGCTGTGCGACGGACGTCGTAAACGACGTCGTGACTCATGTTTAACGCGCGGGAGAAGCACGTTGAGAGATTCAGGTCTTCGTGGTGCCGCGTAGCATGACTCGCAGTCGAGCGGCCGGGAGCCGGGAGTGCCGGGGCGCGCACTGATCAGTACTGATGCCACTGATCATCGCTGCGCGAGCCGAACTGCCCGAACTGCCCAACTCCGAACTTGACAGATTCGCGGAGAACGTGAGACAGTCACGGGAACGAAAACACGCGCGTGCGTTCCGACATGGTTCTAAACGCACTGAATGCTTGTCATGCTTGTCTTATATGATTTTTCGTAGCTAAACCGTGATATCTTGCCCTAATTGGGTCGGAAATCGACAATAAAAGGAGGGAAAACAATTTTAACATTTAATTGTGTCGATTTGAGGTGGTTCAATACCATATGCTTATCTAAAAAAAAGTTGACGCGCATATATGTCCTGAGTAACTTAAAAATATGTAAGCCTATATTATTTCATTTCTAATGCCTTTTTAAGGTAGCTATATTTATATGCAAATTTTTATCTCTCACTCCAATTAAATAAAGATTAGACGTCTTGGAGTACGCATTTCAATACCGTAGAAAAATCAAAGTTATTAAAGAAATACATTTCGACAAGCAGCGAATTAAATTTGGTTTCGTACTTTTTTGAAATAAATTTTATACTTTGCAAATTATTTTTAAATTAACATCGAGAATTCAGCCACTGAAATTCAAATTCGTAGCTTACTTGATTTATCTGCATTTCAAAATTCCTAAAGGGCGGAATTCGATTGAAAAAAAGTAACAAAGAAGTTATATTGGAGTATTTTTGGAATGTCGTACTCAAATTTATTTTTCTATTTCCTCATTTATATGACTACGTTATATCGTCCTTATAAAATATTGATATAGCATATCGTAAGCTTCGGTCTAATAATATTAATAAAACCTACACGCACGTGTACGTGCAAAAATTCACAAGTACAAATCAGATTATTGCACAATATATATTACTTTAAGTATTTATATATTTGTACACAATAATTCTGTAAGATATTCTATATCTTTATAAATAATGAGTCACTCACATGAGTAAGATTTGATGTCACATCGATTATAAAAATATGTATTGTATGAACAAAACCCAAACAAGCATAATGTACATAAATTTAAGTTATGTAAATAGTTGCCTTAGATAAAATATTTATCACAGACGGAGTCGAAAGCTATACAAATCGGAAGAAAATATCAATTCGGACGCCAGTCTTACGAGATAAATATATCTAGCTACATTCTTCGTATGATAACCACTTGCATAACATACCTATAACTTTTTCCCTTGATTGGTGTATTCTCAGTTTCGTTTTATATTCTAGTCTTAGTTACAATACAATATAGGAAGAAAACTTAATTATTGATTTGCATGAATAAACACTGGTGCAATCGGTCCTTATATATTATCATTTAATTATATATTATGCATATTTATATGTATGCATGTATGTACAGCTTTCCTATAGTATCGGAAGAGATAACGAATAATTAAAGTCCAAACTTAATTGCAGCTGACAATGGAACTGACGTTTACATAGTTTCAAAATTTTACATTCCAATAGATCATATTCTTGCACAGAAAGGATACTTGTGTGAAATTTGATCAGATAAAATACGATCAGATCTATTCTTAATGATTTAATTATAATATGTAATATATAAATATATATAATTATAATAAATTATTTTAAAATGCAACATAAAAAATACTAATGCAAACGTGCAATTCAATCAATTAGATCAGATGCAACAAAATTCTCTATAAATAAAGACAGCGATAAAAAAGAAAAGTAGAAAATCTGAGCGACGTGATGTGTTTACGTGATGTTTCGTAGTGGTACTGGAAATTCTCTAATTACAAATCGGTAATACGTTATCTCATCATTCTGCGAAATCTGTCTAATTCAAAAATACTTTCTGATAACCTGAAAAAATTCATTACACGTTGTTAATAAATCGAAGAACTTTCACTTTATTATATAAAAATTAGAAATATAAAGTATCTACCTTCCGAAAGCATTGACCAAAGCAACAATTTCACTTCTTTCTAGGAAGAATAACTTTCGATTAAGGTTATTAAGCGTTGGTTCCCATTTATCAAATTTTCCTGAGAATAATATCTTTAACGCAGTGCCCAGACCATGGATTTGCAGTTTACCCCATAGTTTACACTTGTCACATCCTACGCAATCCATGATACGTGAAATATTTATAAAATGTTGTCTAAATTCTTCCTTCAGCAATCGTGCCTCTGCTCCACCGGTAAACATAACCGTTTCGTTAAAATGAACCGGGAACGATCTAAAATACAGATTGCACGAATAATTTATAATTATTTAATACGTTTTAAGATACATGAAATATCGTAGAATACTTACCTAACAACATTTAAAATATCGTTCATAGCCAATCTTGTATCTTCGTCATCCATTTCGTTACCTGTATAGTATTCTTCTCTTTCCAAGTAAGGCGCAGCTTTGGCTAGAGCTCGCAATTGAAGTAAATAAATAAAATATAGATTTTTCAGCCAATTTGGACCTTCGCCACCTGTTGTTTCAGGAGAAAATCTTCTTTGCAACTCATCCAGGTTGGGACCCCATTGATTGTTAGGTGACACTTGTAAACTGTCTTGTGGGACCAGCAAATACTTTGAACACAAATGGATGTTGATACTGGCATGTAAACCGGATATAACTCGGTAAAAAACTCGTTTTTCTAAACACATTCCTGAAACAATATATTCTCGTTAGGAACAAAAATAAGAATTTAATAATGCTCGATTTAATGTTAAATGTATAATTATTCAATTTTTTACTATCCTATTTTAAAGTGAATTAAAATCATATTTTATGTAAACAATTTAAAAACATAATCTTAAGTTACAACAAAAATAAGCAAGTAAAAATCTATGTAGACATCGTATGAAAAAATATGTGATGTTGACTTATTCCATAGGTTTACATGAAGTTGAAGAAGAATGGAATTGATGAAGTGCATGACTTACCATTCATCTTAGAAGATTGTATAAAAATGTGAGGTGAGTTTTCAGGCCTATGAAAAAAAATAAACTGCTATATAGACTCGAATAAAATTGACACGACAAAAAAAATCATAAGTAACGTTTGATGTAACTGTAATTATATACCTAAAACAATTTTCCATATAAATACACCGCCATATTCTATGTGCACTGGTTCCCTTGTATCCCGTATATCTTTCAGGGTTAAGTAAAAGATCCACGTATTCTCCAGGACTAGATTCTTTTACGCAGAAATTATCTTGGGCATCGTCATGCTGTTGCCATCGTTCGAATTCTTTATAGTTCTCCGAGCTGTAATCAGATTTATACTTTATCTTCAACTTTTTACTTGGTATTAACGTATATCCTGCTAATTACCTAATTGTCGTGTTCAGGAAACCGAGTTCTATATTATGATCTTTTGCACTGTGCCTACAGTCATTAATTTGCGCATCGGCTCTATATTTATCTACTGGATTTTCGTTGAAATGGGTATCTCTTGGAATATCTCCCTTTAAACCTTCAGGAATATCGTCCTACAATAAATTATAGAAGATAGAAAAAAGACAAATGTGATAATGCTTATTTAAAATAATATTTGATATAAAAAAATGCTTACATCTTGGCAAGGTAGCACGTGACAGTAGCGTATAGCGCATTTGCTGTCATCTGCCCAGAACGGACAATCCTGTTTCAAGTTCACTTTGTAAAATCTAAAATAATCTCTGACTAGAAGACTTTGAATTCTCGGATATATTCTCATATTATTAAAATGGTCCACGGCATCGACGTTGCAAGCACAGTCATCCACAGAACCTTTCAGCTGTAATTTTCATTATTTTCTATATAATACAATAAATACAGCATGTATAAAAATATAACAATTACATTAAAATATCTCAACCAAGATATCATCTTTTCATTATAATTATTTTATTAAAAAGCTGTAAATAAATAAAGAGATAATGTAATCTCTAAAACTTTCTCTCCAAGTATGTAAAAGCAAACTCACAAAACATAAATTTGGATCTTAGGAAATAACGTCAAGAATGACGTTCAATACCTTGCAAAAACATTGATCATCTTTCCTGGAGTTACTCCCGAAATAATTTCCGCCTACTTGCAAGTGGAAAAGCAAGATCGCCAGGAGCAGCCGATAGAACATTCTTCCACCAGTCTCGGGATTCATTTCAGCATAGAAAAGCCGCTGATGCGACTGACTTGTCGCGACATTAATCAGACCGTGATAAAAGGCGCAAAGACTGTGCAAATGACAGCGCGGCTGGGGGTTCGCTCAGGCTCAGTTCGCCGTTCTCCTTTCACATCAGTGTCATCAGTACGCCTACGTGCTGAGTGGAGCGTAAACATCAGATGATTCGATCGGATACAAAACAATCTTGCACGTACAACAAGATTACGGGCGATTTGAGAATCTCGTGTATCTCGACCCCCGACTGAGAAAGAACGATAACTGTAAAAAAAAAACCCGCGTAATATGCACGTACGAAAAAAACTGTCTTATTCCCGTGGACGCGACAATATTTTAGGATCTCGAGCTGTCTGTCGTCTCTCGTTACTCGTTACGTCTGCAGCGGGTAATATGACGTGCGCACACGTGCATACACGATACACTTGTGAGATACGTGGAGCACGGATGCGATGCACTACGTGGGATAGGTTGATTCGCGCGAGATAACACGCGTGACAACGCGCGTAGAGCTATCCCTACCATGGAGAGATGCGTTATCGGCTATCCTATCCCATGCGAGATTCCGGAAATGATGAAGAAGGCGATCCTATCATCTAGCGATAATGGAGGATTCACACCGCGTCCGGCGTTCGACCGATAAATCCTTCATAACTAGAGACCTTATAATTAAGAGTCTGGCCATAAGGCGATGTTGTCAAAATCTACACAATTCAGTACATTCACTGTCGCTTTCTCTTTCTTTCTAGCTCCTTCTCGTTTTGTTTCTCTTGTTTTTGACAAAACTTTTGCACGTTGGAGAAAAAAAGAGGAAAGGTAAACGGTGCAATAAGTTCAGTTAAAAAGAACAGACCTATGATTGGTTATCTTTAGGCCGAGTTTCCACTTTCCACTAAGCGCGTCACGCGTCGCGTCATCCATTGCAACCAATCAAAACATCTTATTTTATTACATTATTTGCGACGGGATGTTTAGATTGGTTAACGACAGACGACGCGACGCGTGACGCGCTCAGTGGAAACTCAGCCTTACTCGCGCATGCGCGAGAAAAGCGTCTCGTCCAGCAGCCGGGCAGCAGCATCGGATCGTACCATTTATAACTAATGTAAACACGTGCTGTGTTATTCGAAGTAGACGCACAACGCGGTTTCTCCGCGAGAAAAATTAACAGGAAATCGCAAGTACGACGCATTCGATATGACTGAATAATGGCATGATAATAAAAAGAAGGATTTACGGATTTTGAACGATCTTATTATGCTCGTATGCTGAAACTCGTCACGTTCGTATGGGGTCGTTTCTGCGGTTCGGACGCTAAAATTTACTCCGATGCTCCTAAAATTATACGCTATTACAAATTGATTCGACTGAAAACATTTGGCATATGTCACTTGAATAAAATGAGACGAGCATGATAGTGTGATACAAGAGAGTTGTATTTTTGGTAATACTATCGCGAGTTCGACGAATGATGAATGACGACTGATTTATCACATATATTGATATTACATATTTATCTACTACACGTGTGAAGATATATATTTAAAATAGATATAAAAATAATATACATATATACAGAGAAGCAAGAAATCTTTACAGAAATGGAAGCACCTTGGTTTCCTCGTGTAATTGCTCATCACCCATATATTATTTTACTGGTCGTTTTTACATTTTCTTCGATATGCCTAATTATTCCGCTTACAACCAAAAGGTTTCCAGATTTTTCGGACCCACAAATGGTACGTAGACGCATGAATTACTATTTGTAAGAGTTAAAGGCAAATTCTATACAATTGATATTTTAAACACGGAATATTTATACTACAGGGTTTTGAGGCAAGAGGCACAGTTTTAGCGCAAAGATTGACAGCTTGGAAACATTTAATAGAAGCTTCGAAACCAAGGGGCGACCTTACGGATAATCCTTTAGAATATCAACAATATATACGTGAATCAACTCAACAGGTACACATGATAATATTTTTTTCTTTCAGCTATCCTATATTCTTATTTTCAATTATTCTTATTCTCAGGTATATATTTTGTTTATGTTTATGTAATCAGCTTGATTTAGTAATATTAGTATATGTTGAATAAGTAGCAAAGTGTATTATTAAACTTTTTCTTGATTTTACAGTCTAATGCAAATATGAAAAATCATAGCTTGCCTACTCAGGGTATTCTTAGAAAAAAGCCAAAAGATAAAAATAAACGAAAGGGAAAGAAACATAAGAAAGTGTTAAATAACACAGACTACATAGAATCGAGTAACGAGGAGAAAGATACATGGAAAGAATTACTAGAATTAAAAGATAGGCATAACACAGATATAGAGGATGAAAAGACTCAAGAGAAAGATCATCTAGATAGTGATAATTTTTTCTGCAATTTACCAAGTTCTGCGTACGCTCGTGTTGTGATCACTGTAGAATCAGAAAATAAAAATTTAAATTTATGGTCGATGGATGGTATATTAGCTCAATGTCATATTGATGGCGTACTTCGTGGAAATGTTCACTTTCCATCTTTGTGTCAGACGAAAATCGAGCGCAACGGTGTGGAAAGTCACAAATGTTGTAGAAGTTGGTCGCCAGCTAACTATGTGGCACTTTTATCAAATCGCAGTTCTTGCTTGGGAGTAACGGAGAACGATCTGAGCAGAGTGAAGACACTTTTGCAAAAATGCGCTAAATATTATCATGACCGTCAGTTGTTGCCTAACTGTGCAGAAGACTTTAATTGCCAAAAACACGTGCCAGTCGAATGCTATATGAGAAATGCAGTTTACCATCTGCTACACTATCTTTTGGATGTTAATTTTATTCCGAGCTCTGATAAGGAAGTATGTCTTGTTTCAATATCATCTTGTTTTAACAATAATAGGTATGCTTATTGATTCTAATAATCGGACATTGATCGGATTGTTACAGAAGACAGATCTCAACAGCAAACGAAATTCGACATTGCACTCTGCCATGTTATTTCTTCCAATTGCGGCAAGCTCTGCGACTTTAGATTTTTACAAAGAAATAGACAATGATGATTTAGTGTATGGAAACTTCCGTGTTCAAGGCATGCAACTTGGCCTAAAAAGTATACTGTTTGATCGATTGTTATTGTCTGATTCGAGTTTGGTACTCGGCGGTTTTATCTTCGTTACCCTGTGCATTTGGGCATATACTGGTTCTATAGTGGTGACTACAGCGACAATTTTTGCTGTGGTTTTTAGTCTTGGTATTTCATATGCAATGTATATTCTTGTCTTGGATATTGAGTTCTTTCCTTTTATGAATGTACTGGCCATTGTCGTAGCTGTAGGTCAGTATTCTGGCGTATCAAAATAATTATAAGCAAAATATAAAGATGCTATAAGTATGTACATTATTACAAAAAAATCTCTTTACAGGCATTGGAGCAGATGACGCATTTATTTATTGCAAAATTTGGGAATCTAAAAAACAGAAGAAACTTTCTAATGGCGGATTAGTACGTATGGTACAGGAAACAATGAAACATGCTTTTCCATCTATGTTTGTTACATCGCTTACCACAGCAGTAGCTTTTTTCGCATCAATTGTTAGTAACGTGACTGCTATCAATTGTTTCAGGTACTTAATTTTATTGTATATATGACATTTTTCTATTCTATGTTTAAATGTTCTTAACTTTTATATATCATTGATAAATTTTGTACAGTTTGTTTTCAGGAATGACAGTTATCGCTAATTTCTTCTTGATGGTCACATGGTTACCTGCGTGCGTGGTCGTATCGGAGCATTGTAAATTATCTACTTTATCACCTGTCAATTTTATTACCAGAAAAATTATTCGTCCCGTACGATCTTTGGGAGATAAAGTAACCGTAGGATTCACCACCTTTCTTACTGGATTAGTGCTTCGTTTACGATGGTTTTGGTTACTCAGTTTGGGGATTATAGCAATAGCGTGTGCCAGTGTCGTCTTCCATTATCCAGGTTTACAACTGCCAGATTATATGGATTTTCAATTATTCCATGATGAACATCCATTCGAACGATATGATCTAGTATACTCGCGGAGATTCTGGTTTGAACGATATGAAATGGTGCCTATATTTTACTTATTTACATTTTCAAGATTTATCTGCATCACAACGTATATATTGTATATAACATACTTGATTCGTGCAGGTTGGTGGAGATGGTGAACTTCTACCATTGAGATTTGTATTTGGCATAAAACCAGTTGATAATGGTGATTATCTTAACCCAACTAAAAGGGGGATACTAGATTGGGATGAAACTTTTGATATTTCTAGTCCAATGTCTCAACGATGGCTTGAACAATTTTGCCAAAATTTACGGAGGCAACCTTTTTATCACCATACCATAGGACCTATGTTATCTAACTGCTTCATCGAACCATTACGTAATTGGATGAAAAGGCGTTGTAAGGATCCTGTCGATTCTCACATTGACTATGCTCCATGTTGTGAGAGCAGTAAATTTCCATACGCACCTGATGTTTTGGAACAATGTGCAGCTGAAGCTAGCGTGAGATTACATCGTACGCCTTATTTGTGGATTCAGGATAATCCACCTTATGCAGGTCCAAAATTTGTTAAAGAACCTTTGTTTGCGCAAGCACCAAATGATACGCTTGCGATTAAAGCAAGGCCTAAAATTAAAGCCCTTGTTGTCGAATACGATAGCACATATGCATATAGTCTCTCATTTGGAAATATGGATAAATTTTTTCAAGAGGCAAGTACTATTTACTCGATAACAATTACATGTGCATTAATAATGGTTGCAGAAATTTGAATCTTTGAAGCAAAGTTTAATCCTCTAATTTAATCAGGTTGAAAGTTGGATGCAGAATCAATTACGAACTGCACCTAAAGGAATGAGAGGTGGATGGTTTATCAGCCATCTAGAATTTTATGAGCTTCAACGTACGTTGTATCAAGGAACAATATGGGCAATAGGACTGTCGCTAACTTTGGCTCTGATAGTTTTAGCGCTAGTGACGTTAAATCCTCTTATCAGCCTGTATGCAATTATAGCTATTGGTGCTGTTATAATCGTTACCGTTGCAGTATTAATTCTTCTTGGATGGACACTCAATATTCTAGAAAGTGTTGCAATATCTACAACAATTGGTAAATAACAATGAAAAGACGAATTTAAATTATCTATGAAATTGATAATATTTTTCGACATTTTGTTCCATTAGGTCTTGCTGTAGACTTCAGCTTACATTACGCTGTGAGTTATAAAGCATGTACCTCTGAAAAGAAAATAGACCGAGTAAAAACTGCACTGCAGCAGATGGGTGGACCTACACTTATGGCAGCAATTACTAGTGGAGCTGCAGGCGCTCTAATGTTACCTTCTCATGTATTAGCATATATACAAATCGGTATCTTTTTATTACTCGTGATGACCATTAGTTGGATATATGCGACCTTATTTTTATGCTCGATGTTAGCAATTATAGGACCATCTTCAGGCTTTGCTCAATTTGAATATCCCAGGTAATGAGTTTTTATCATGCAAGGTTTATAACAAATACATTTTAGACTAAAACGATTAAGTATTACAAGATATAAATTATATTATCAATGGTTAATTTATATTTTTTACAGATTGAAAATATTATCAATTTGTTTTTCTAAATATGAGGATGGTGGTGCGGTTGAAACCGACAAAGATAACAATCGAGCGAGGAAAACTTATAAAGGACGAGGAATGCTTTCAGAATCAACTCTAAGCACATCTAGCTCCGTATGTCAATTTCATTGTAGCGAATTGGAAACTCTTGCAGCGAGACCTCCATCGCCATCATTACCACCATCTCCATTATCAACATTACTTCGTTAAAATAATCATTATTTAATTATCAATTATATATGCCATTATCCAGAAATCTCAATTTGCGATCTCATTAATTGTGTAATTTTTGAAGTATAGCTGTATGTTTAAAATAATTTATATGTCACTCTGTGCGTAGGTGTAATATCGTATAATTAATGTGACTGTTGTTGGCTGTGTTCAAATAGTTTTAAGGTCATTACTCACAATCAGATGTCGTCTATCATTTGTTACCTACAGATACATATGTATAATATGTTACACATATGTACAGTACACACACGCAAACGCAAATACACACACACACCCCCACACCAACACGTACAGAGGGCTTCCTAATTAGTAGTACAGATATGTACAATACGATATGTGCAATCAAAAGCATTAATATCGTTTAGTCTGTTTACACTTGGCAATCAATTTCTTTGTAATATTTACGACGTGTATCTTTTCATTTATATAGTTAACAGCCTAGTTCAATCACTTTATTCTGCGATAAACATAAAAGACAGTGAATTGAAATGAAGACTGTGAATGCAAACGCATTGAATAATATCAATGCTCTCAATTGTGCATATGTGTTTATGGCTATGGAAAATTAAATGTTAACTTAAACTATAACTAATAAATATAACATCTCTTTTATATTTCATAAGTTCTAGTTATGAATTTTTGAAGACGTGTTATATGATATATATAGATATATATGAATGTTACTAATGTGACAAATGTTGCTTATATGGATTTAGAATTTCAATTGTAGTTGACATGTTTTTAAAACACATTCACAAATATTATCAGTATTATATAAAAATGAACAATGCAAATGTTATTATAAACGTAATGTTTTGCATTACATATTTATCGATTATTTGTCATATAAATTATGTCATAATAGTAACAATAAAGTAATTTTATATGCAAAATATATATTTCATTCCAATAAAATATTATTTTATTATATTACAGAGTTTGATAACTTCATTATATATTTTGTATATGCATTAAAAATTATATTTGTTCCACATACTTAAATAAAATGACACATTTTAATAAAACAAAACAATTTATTAAAAATTTATAAATTTTTAAGTGTATATTTATTTAAACATTTATTTAAAGGCAATGGGCATAAATAATGTCTCTAATTTCTTCTCAGAATGTTGAAAAAAATTATCCTCCATATTAATCTTGCCGACTTCTCGAATTTCTTATGTACATTCTTCTGGAAGTAGCAATTCCCGAAAACAGTTGACGAAGCGACACTCCTCCTTTGGAAAGCAACGTTCTCGAGAGGCGAGAAGGTTGCAATAAAAAATCATTAGAGATCATGTTCTTTTATTGTAATCGAAAGTAACCGGACTTTTATTTGAAGTCTAGAAGTAGCGATGAGAATGTCGAGAATCGGGATTGTCCCTCAAAATTTCAGCACTTGAACTGAAATAAGTATACATAATATTAGACATTAGATAGAAAAAGTGAAAAGTTGAGAAACATGTGTGTACAAAAAAAAACAAGCCTAATATAATTCGATAAAGTCGGATAAGTCTACGAACGATGAATTGAAATAAGTGCGCGAACTCAAATGACAAACTTCAGGGTGAAGACGACCCCAACTCCGATTAACTGAATTGATGTTTGAACGGCAAACTTCAGAGTGAAGATTACCCTGACTAAATTCTGATTAACTAAATTACAGCTTAATCGAGGTCGTCCTCTCAATTTAATTCAACCGGCAGGTTTCCCTGTGTCCAATAACAAGAAATTCATATTTCTACATTGGTAAAATACCACAAATACGGCTCGATAAAGTTAATCACTCGATTTCAGTCGATTTAACTTAATCGGAATTTAGTCAAGAGAATCTTACGTCGATCGCAACGCCGCGGCCGTGCAGCGGCAAAAGCGCCAAACTGAACTGAACTGAACAGCGGATAAAAGTGGCAGGCCGGCAGGCGTCGCGTCTCCATGGAAACAAATACACAAACAAAGCACATGGCATTCTGTAATTGTGTAATGTCTAATATATATGCTCTTATTTATGGAATGTCAGTTTATCACCTTATAAAATTGTCAGTTATAAAATTGACAAAACATGTAAAAAGTTAAAAAAACCTTTAATCTCAGTTTGAAATATGCAATATATGTATATAGTTGATATAATATTAGATATAAATAGGAAAAAAACCAATATGTAATTCAGTAATTAAGTTGTAAATAAGCTGTAATTAAGCTGTAAAAATCATTATATAAAACGGCAAATGATAAAAGTTTGAATTATGCACGGTTTAAGGTAAAAAATATTTTTATAAGTGGTTATGAAGTATCAACATGTGATTTTTATTTAATATTTGTTATATTTTTATCTTTAATAAATATATATATATTTTTAGAGCTGATCATAAATCTCTTGGAGGACTTGGAATGAGCCGCTGGTTGGAAGCACTTTGGGAACCAAGTGCTGGTTTATTTTGTCTGCCTGGTGGACTTGATATGCTGGATATAAGCGGTGATGGAGATGCTAGACTTATTTGTGCTGATCTAGGACCAGTTGGAAGCGATTCAACAAAGGTACAGTGTATTATAACAAGAAAATGATATGATAACTGTTTGTATATATTATTGAATAATATGTAGTTTAATCGTATCATACAGTAGAACACTAAAAGAAAATTAAGAATTTGGAGAGAAAAAGAGAAAAAAGTGAAATAAATAATTGCATTTGTCTGTAAATTATAGTAGATTATTTTGTATTCGACATGACTTTATAAATCTTAAAGATTAAACTTTTTCAATTAAATTAGAATCAGCAAGTGACACAGAAATATTCATATATTCTCTTTTCTGAATAATTTATATACTATTTTTTTTTATTTTACTCATTTACAATATATTGTTTACTCATATTTTTAGATACGAGTTTATAAAGGAGGTGATCAGATAACTGAGCATAACATGGTAGAACCACCCTGTGGAGTAGTCGGGTTTTATACGGAAAATGGAGAACCTCGATCATCTGTGGTTGCTGTAGGAGCTGGGGCTAGCGTATATATTTTCAAAAATATGAGACCTTTTTTCAAATATTGTCTACCACACATTGATGCCCATCCAAAAGAACGAGAAGTATTTATATTTTGTTGATACAGAAAGTAATAATGTTACAGAGTCGTCTTAAACCAATTTTATGTACGATAATTATATTGTGACACTAATAGTATTTTAATAATTTGACGCAGATTTGGCACAAATGTGGGCTAGATGAGGAATTAAACGTGCTGACTCTCGCGGATGATTTGGAGCTGTTACTGAAAGAACTTGGCGCAACATTTCTCTCTCCTCGTACTTTGAAGTTTCTTTCTTTGGATAATAATTTACGATTGAGTTTCGCAGAGCAGTATAGACGGGTGCCGCTTGTCAAAGCTAATGCTTTAACGGCAATCGCGATAATTCGCAGGGACTTGTGGAACGATCCCGCTAGTAGTTGTCTTATATTAGGGACCGAGGCTGGCGAAGTTCTCGTCTTAGATCCCAGGTATTTTTCTTGCACAATTAAGAAAAAATTCGTTCATGAAATATTTCAGACATATTCTGTACGTATATTATTTAATTGCCATACAGAGCTTTTTCAGTTATGGATAAACATAAGCTGGAGTGGCCACCAACAGCATTTGCCAGTTGCGGCTTATGGACGGGTGACGGTCGCATAATAGTTATTGGAAGAGATGGAAAAATAGGAGCAATTAGGAGGGGAAGTCCTGTGAAACTTTGGGAAACATTGGCCGCGCCCGCGGTAGCTATTTCCGCTCTCACGTCCGAAGGAGCGGCAGTAGCTGTTATGGATGGTACTTTAGTAGGATTTTCAAAAAGAGTACGCTTAAAAAGAATATTTTTATATAACTTCAAATGCTTATGTTAGATTTCTTTCTGATAAATTTCTTACAGGGAATAAAATTGTGGCAGATCAATATTCCTGGTATAATATTAGATCTAGTTAGCTTACCAGTACCGCAAAATGGGCTGTCTTTGTTAGCTGTAAGCACAGTGGGCTATGGAATCCGCATTTATGATGGAAAACATCACGTGGATACAGTGAAAATTATGGAGCCTGTATCTGCTCTTAAGGTATTCCAGTTTTATAACATGGTGTATTACAAAATGACGCAAAATATAAATATAATATATTCTTTTTTTATGAATGCAGTACGGACGTATGGGACAAGAGGAACGGACAATAGCTATGGTCACTGTTGGCGGTGGTTTATGCATGAAAATCCTGAAGCGCACTGCTGACTTTAATACGAACAATTCAGTGTCGAATTTGTCGTCGAATAACACGTCAAAGTTCTCGATACCGAAGAAAACACGATTGTTTGTCGATCAAACGATAAGGGAGAGAGCCGAGGCAAAGAAAATTCATAATACATTTCAGCAAGGCTTTCTCCGCTTACGCTTAACAACGGCCAAACAAGCGTCCGAACATTTAAACGAAAATCAAACATCAGGACCAAATCCTATCACGTTGGAGACAAATGTTCTCGGCTTGGGTCCCAATTACATGATTCGTATTATAGTGACAAATATTTCTGAAGGTTTGTCCCCAGCGGAATTATATATTCTCTGCAGAGCCGAGGACACTGATGTAAATCCTCGTGTGATAGATTTACCCTTGCTACCGAGTGCTGTACCTATACCACTAGCTGTTAGCGCAAACTTAAAGGGTCAAATATCAGGGAAAGTTAAAATATTACTCTGCAAGAAAGCAAATCCAAAACCTTTGGTTGCGACGACCGTAATATTGCCAGCTGCCGAGGAAGATTTTGAAATCTGAAGATCACACGTATTCGAATTGTGATTGAGAGTTGAACCAAGTACAAAATAAAACAAATCATATTTTATTTGATTTAAAATGAATTTTCTTTTATAGATGTCAAATAAATCGAATATTATTGTCTCGTAGATATATGTATCTATAAAACGTAGTAGAGTTATAATATAAATTTTTTTTACACTATTCCTCAAAGAACTATTAATAATTTACAATAAGATACGCAGTACGTTTTCATTTACTTTATTATGTATCTGCAAGTATAATCTTATGAATTAATATATCTTTCGTTTTTCTTGATTGTACATGTTACATTGATTAAGGCAACAAGAAGCTATATTCATATGCATATCAGGTGTGTTGTGTATTAATATAATGTTTTACAAGCATTCTGACTCTCTAACAACTTTCCTTGTATATTGTCGACATGTTTTAAAGTAAATTTTCAAATCTATATACATTGAAGATAAAATTGCGTAACTAAAATTTAAAACGACGCTTTTTTTTATATATGATACAACTTTTCAAAAGATAAAAAGATATAAATACATGTTTTTTACAATTTCAGCCCGATTAATTTGTATAAATAATTCGTTTTCGTTATTATTAAATTTGCTACACTCACAAAATTTTCAATAATTAATAATCAAATAGACTGAGAATAACAGAGATGTAATTTTTCTATATATGTTCATTTAGTTGCAACTTTCCCCATAGCCATTTTCATTCCTATAAAAATAAATCTTATATTTTGTAAAATTATGGATACAAAAAGAATCTTTAAAATAACACGATGTAACTCGGTGTAATAAAATAAGTACAGTGTAAAATCGTGCTTTGATAGTGATTCCTAATATTTGTAATTTTTATAAACGTGATTAAAAATTTTGTTGTCATTGGAAGATATATAATATTCTAGACAATAAAAAACAAAATAATCTAACTTTTGTAGTAATCATGCAATAATACACAAATATAATTATACATATTTACGATTATTTAAATATTTAAAATACAAGATGCTTTGTCTTTAATATTAAAATCATACATAGGTTTATTGTGTTGTGTAAATAATGTTCAGAATACTTTAGAAGAGCTTTCATTACGCTGTAATATATTTACGACAAGCACACCGTTTTTAAAATGGGCAGTTTCTTATACGATTATGGTTACTTATAGTACCGCATATAACATTAATTATAAATCAATATAACAACATATCAGCGCTAAAAGCTAGCAAACTATTGTGGAAAACACTACAGAACGTCATTCTCTCGCATACTCGCTCCAGTCACATTCATTACTCGCGCATCACATTATACATATTCGAGAAACGTAGGAGTAAATAAAAAAAAAGAAAAATTCGCTTTTTTTGGGAGCAAACATACGGAAACGTGGGGGACGTAATGTTAATGAAGAATTCTTGTACGACTTACAGTATGAGTGCTTCCAACTTTATGCTCTTCGTCGACTCGGTTATACACGTTGTATTATCGCATATGTTCCTATAATATTAACTTCTCTTCTACTACATTATTTTAGGTACATGTTCTTTCCACGTGTGCATTGTGGACAGCAGATCAGATTCTATACATAATTTTTCGGAAGTAGTAGACCCGTGTACATGGCACCAAGCGACTTCTTTGAACACGTTTCTAATAATCTTAAGCATACAAAAATAAATTATAATAATATGATTGTTGTGTCTCTGTGAACTTACGCATGTATAGTGAATACTATATTATGTGTACACATACACACGTATACATGTACGTAAGTCATATATGCATGTATATGTGCATATGATAAAGCTATATAAATTATGTATATATTTTAAAGTACAATATCCCTTAATAATTATTCGTGATTTTACGGAGTACAATTAAAATGCTCATCTTTTTCATTTACAAGGCGTCTTAATGGAACACCTAGGCGAGTTGTATGCCAATATTGATCACAAAATTTTATAAACAAACTGTATTGTATATTAATGTGTCTCGGTAATGCCCGTATGTTTGAAAAGATTTTGTTACATATATAATACGTAAAATATATCTCCTAGTAAGAAGGGGAATTTGCACCAAGAATGTGTACGTGAGCTATGTCTCCCCTAAGTGTTCCTTCACTAATAAATCCACCATGGCGTTTGCTGGTGTTGCTTTGGCTGCAGCAAATTATCTGCGTTATAAATAAATCAGTCATTTAAAAAAGTTTGTCGTAAACTTTTATAGCTCGTTCATAGATTTACCGTTTTATCGTTGTACTTACCTATGTACTTTAGATTTAAGTAAAGAGTTGCAGGCTTGTGAAGGCACAAGATAAAACGACTAGGATCAACGCTAGAAGAGTTTCGGAAGATCGAACAGTTGCCGAATTTCCTTCTGTAAATAAATAAAAAATTAAAAACTGTCGATAAAAAAGATCATTTGATAATCCAATTTTGAAAAGAAAATTGAAAAATGTTAAAAATTGTATTCGCGTACCTTTCAACGCCAAATCAGGTGGATAATCTAAAAAAGAAATAAGAAAATAAATAGATTTAATATTTGTAACCTGTTTATATATCATATATTATTTATATTAATACTTTAATTATCCTTAAATTACTTAATCGCCTGTCTAATTTAATTTAATAATCAATTATAAATTAATACGACTGATTAAGTCTTTAGTATTGTAACAATTTTTTATTCAATTTAATTAATATCTATAGTAAAATACTGTGCAAGCAGAAATGTATATATTACTTATAAACGTATAAGATTTGCATTAATTAGCATAAATATGTGAAAATATAATATACGCACCCCCCGTAAAGGTATGCGGTTTTGAGTCCAGAGACCATCCGAATGCGTTTCTAGCCTTTAGGATCGTCTCGTAAGATCCAGGCTGAAGTTCTCGAATCGGATACTCTACGAGAAATTGGTTTTCTTTACCATCTTTGACTTCAGGCTCGACAACCGTCCACTCCTGGTCACCCTTGCGACGATACTGTAACTGTAAGTAGAAAAATTATCTCGTATCTATTATACCTTACTTTAGGAGGTTCTAATATTCTTCTAAAAAGAGAATGATATATTCTTGATGCACATCGCAAATTTACCTTGTATTCGCTGATCGGTGAGTAACTCTCCAGACGCCACTTCAGAATAATTCCTGCATCATCATCGGTCATCTCGGCGCCATATACCATCGCTTGCGAGGGCACTCCTAAAATATATTTTGTAAATGAAAATTGACTTACTATCTGAGTTCTCCAGCAATTCACGAAAGTTATACAAAACCATTTGTATATTTTCATATTAATCTTACACAGAAAAATGTCAATCTTATATTCTTTTTATATAATTTGTTTTAAATTTTAAATAATTTACATTTATAAGTTATTTTAATTAACAAATTTATTATATATATATATTTTTTATGTAATAGCAATTAATACCTGTTAAGGTAATAGATTTAATGTCATGACCAACGGTATTCTGCGCGCGACACTTATATTCGCCGAAGTCCCGTACTAAGGTATGCAAGATCTTCAAAACGTGCTTGGTCTTGTTGCCCTTCATTGTTATCCCGTGATGCATCACTATCGATCCTTTCTTATGCGTAAGTATCTTGCCGTCTTTATGCCACGATACGATTGCCTCGGGATAGGCGCTCACGATGCACGTCAGTTCCGATTCCATCCTCTCGCCGCTGTAGACTATGCTTCTCTCCACCTCGATCTTAGGTTTGTCTGTCACGAAAGCGGAACGCGTAAATCGCTAACGTCAATATGCTTATGCTAAACAGACGACTCTGAGAGCCACGCCGGTCAAACGAGAATGAGCAATTAACTCACAATGCACGACGACGGTGATCGCTTCCATTGCCGGCATCTTCGAACCATCCTCAGCGAGACATTGATACATGCCACTATGAGACTCGTTCACTCTGTGTATCGTGATGTAATTTCCGTCCAAGATCACGTCGGGATCGTAACCATCCACCTTCTTGTTCTAAAACAAGAGAAACGACGGAATCAGCTTTGCCTTCCAACTTGTTAAAACCCTGATCCTCCTATATTTAGCGTCTGTAATTATTATGAACATTGCGATGCTTTTACAGTGATAAAAACAGCGTGAGCAAATAGTGTTAGAGTTATCAATGATATTTTTAATGACGTTTCACCTCGATGAACCATTTGATCTCGGGCGGCGGCTGTATGTCAGTCTCGCAACCGAGCCTGATACTGTGGCCCTGGCTCACTTCGACCTTCCTCGAGGGTATCACGCGTATGATCCCCTTGTGCGAGTGCTGCGGCGGTGGGGTCGCAGGTTCTTGGTGCGGTCTTTCGTCAACCAGCAGACGGTGAATCAAATCTATCGGGTCGGGCTTCCGCAAGATACTGCATTTGTAATTGTTGGAGGTGTCCGCGACCGACGCGTTAAAGATCACCAGGGTGTTATCCGGCAATCGTACGATCCTCTTGTAGTCCTCGGTATGCGCCACCGATTCGACGTACAGATACTTGTCGTCCTTCAGCCACGCGACCACGTAATTTTCTGAAATAATCCGCGATAAGCTTAACGAAGAGCACACGGGGGATAATCGCATACAGAGAATTAATTAAAGTTCCTTAATTATTTTATTTCATTTTCTCTCACCAACAAATATTTTCCTTGTCGTAAAAAAGTCTGACAAAATACCGAACTTTTGACAGAAATTAAAAGATTAATTTTGAAAAGATAGAGAGACGTTTTTAAAGCGCATAATAATCGTTGGCTGTTGTTCTACGAACCTGTGTGGGTCACCTGACAAGGCAGTTTAACGGTGCTTCCAGCTTTTACGCGAATGCTCATTGCCTGTGATAAGATTTGCGGAGGCGCCTCGGCGGTGCCAGTATTGTCAACCTCTTCGTCCTCGTCCTCCTCTTCCTCGTCGTCGAAAGGAGTATCATCCTCGTAATCCAGTTCCTCTGTACTCTTAGTCGGTTTGCACAAGCCTGTAATTGAAGAAGACACAGTATGACTTAAGTGGCTTTTAAACGCAGAAAAACATAGTTTCTAATTTAACAAGCTTACATTAACTGCTTAAGTTTACGACTCGTTAATTTTAAAATGTATCAAGATTAACCAAGAAATGATAAAATTTAATCCCGGAAAAATTATCGTTACTGGTTGTTTGCGCGATAAAATCAATAAAGTATCCTTGTTCTATAAAATTATGTAATAGAAACATTCTGAAAATCATTCGTGTGGCAAGGAGGTATCAAAGCATTAATGCGAAATCAATCGTGCTTTCCTGAGAAGCGACAGTTCAATCGCCAAAACCGTTAATTCGCTGGACCGCGAATGCCGGTGGTTGGCCCGTAACTCGTTCATCAGCGATCGGGTTGTCGATCGAAAACCGCAGGCCATCGTGTCCGAAGGCCAAGAGGGATAGTGCGGTGGTCGAAATTAGATTTCTGGTGCACGATCGCGCGAGCTTGATTTCGAGGGACGGAGCATAAACGCGGGATACAAGCATACGCGGTTTTCCGCGATTTTCCAATAATTTCCCTTCAGAGTATCCCTTTTTTCAGCAACCGGAAGAAGGACCACGGAACATTGATCACTTTTCGCCAGCGACGCGAAATAGAAATCGCGATTAAACCTGGCTGAAGAGAGCTCTTTGCGTGTTCGCTATCAGTTTGCCTCGTTTTTCACAGAGCACGACGTTTCCACACCAAGGCATTGTACACACTGTTTGATTTTAGTCGATGTAACCACACCTTGTGCACGAGGAAAAAATGGGTCGAACCTGACTCTCGATGGTCAGCCGAGTCGAGTAAACGGCAAGAAGCATCCGGCAATTACGCGAATTAAGATCGTTAAATCGTTGCTCGTCGAGATTGGCATCGTCGATGCAAACCTGTCGCAATTTTAATCGATTAATAAAGTGTTTCACTAAAATAAAATATAGTGAACTTGTAATATATGTGAATCGTATTAGAATTTCTTTAAATTCTGTTACACTTTCATCAAATTATTTCTATTAAAATTGAATAAATTTTTAAATTAAATATTTAAGCATGGACTAACAAAGAGCACAGTGTGTGGGCATTCGTATTCTTCAAAGCACAAAAAAAAAATAAAGACAATGTAGCAAAGAATCAAATAAATACACTGAATAATAATTCTCATTATACAAATTAACTAATAGGACGACATTATAATGGAAACTATATTTAATAATAATTGTCCGCAACTATTAGGCATCTTTGCGTAAAAATCTTGAAATATCTATATTGTACATTGTACATATTTGTTCTTCTTCTTATATTTGAAAATAGTTGCATATTATCTCAGGAAAATGAATAAACGAGGAAAATGATATACGAGAGATTTGCAGCGATTATGCGGGGAGAAGTTTATGAATCTAGATTAATGGCTGACTACTACATGCCGGTACCACCCCTGTGCTCCAGTTAGATTGCAACCCCCGTCCCCATGATTCCACCCAAGATTTCCTTAGCAGAGACTATGTCTATACACGTGAATAGGCGCCACGGTGTCCCATTGCTTAATCCATGTACATAAGCTCCATAGGCACTCACGCACTCTCTTTCAGTCAGTCTAATGTCGTGGAACATTGCGTTCATAGTTTATATTCACTTTGCAGTGCGCACCAACGAATATGTATGTCACTCACAATGTGTCTACCTACTTTATTTTCCAAAAAGATCTCGTGCTGGCAATTTGTAAAATTTCCTATTCATCACGCTGCATATTTATATTTACCTGTATGTATATATGTTCATTACGCATAGTTCCTGTATCAATATATAGAGTAAAAAATTGCATATTTTAAATAATAAATGTACGCAAAATATGATTCGTTATAATAAAAATTGAAATAAATACAAATTTTCTATTTTTTTAAACTCTTGTTAGTTAAAATCAAACTTTTCTCTGGCTAGAATTATGTTTCATTTTGGCACGTATAAATAGCGGTTTCAACACATGTTTGTTAAACACGAAGTAGAACATCGGAACGTCGACCTTAATTAAAAGGCGAGATTGAGAACATTGATCGAAGGAACGGCACAATGATTTAAATTGATCAGGTACACGAAATACATCAAGGTGTGGTTTGCCGCTGATGGTCTCGCTAAGATCTGGCATTTTTAACCTAGCCCTGTAATTTGTCTTCCGTACCTTGTTTCCTGAGTAAGTTTATTACTTCGAAATATACCTTCGTAGAAAATTGCAAAATTGCATCTAGATCACAAAACAATATCTTTCCCTTCAGACTCTTTTCTTCCTTTGTATTAAAGCTAGAATTATAAATAATAAGATTTTATTAAAGAGCAGTTTTAATTAAAAAAGAGAAACGTGCCAAAACAATTTTTTTTTTCAAAAATAAATCTATCCCGAAATCAAAGAGTTCGCAACTGAATGAAGTTTGATCGACAGTTCCGGCATACATTTATGTATGTCAGAACTAGAGATGGAGAGTCGAGCCTTTTCTGTTGTAAATCAACGTGGAAATGCAGCGACTCATCAGATTGCGAAACAGAAAAGCTTCTGCGTTTACCGCAGCCAGCCTCATTCGCATTTCCATTAACGATTCGAGCAACGCCGACGTGATTCGCGGAGAATAACGGATGTGTGAAAACCGCAAATCCATCGCGGACTTTTTCACCCTGCTGATGTCATACCATGACAGCATAGCCGAAAAAAGAACGGGGTAGATCTTGGTCACGTTGCTTCTGCGGGACACGTCATCCCGTCGCGGTGTCCTCACGTGCGTTTGCGCAACGAGGACGAGACGGACTGTCGAGTTTCGCCCTACAAATCAACGGTTTGACCGTAAATTACTGACATCGAGAGGCGCGGAAAACATTCCTCCTGACGCGAAAATGTCAGGGTGCGTCCGCGGTTAGTGTTACAGCGATCGAGCGATCCGCGGGACGCGAGCGTCGAAAATAACTCCTCCTCGGCGAGGAGGAGGAAGAGGAAGAGGAGAACCGTGCGGGTTCGTTGGATCGTAGCTCAAAGCTGACTTCCGTTTACGAGATCCCCGTGCAGCTGGAGCCATTCGGATTCCACGTAAAATAGATGCAAACAAGAATCCTCGAGTTGCAAGGTGCAACGAGATCTCTCCCCAAATCTGATCCCTGATACAAAATCAAGATTCACATTTTTTTTTTTTTAAGAATAAAATATAGATTAACAAATAGGTAAAAAAATAATAAGAATCGATAAAGATCTATTTTCCTTAATTTAACATTCTTATACGCATAAGTAGATCTTAGGGAGATTTTTTGTCGGCCCGCAAGTCTTCTCACAGTCAGAAGAGTCTCAAGGCGCACGTATTTCGTGATCATTCGTCGGTTGCCGAGAAAGACGTAGCTTGGTAGCACATGGGGTGTTAGAGGAAACGTCTTAACGATCTCGGAGTTCCTCTTATCGATCGCGTCTTTCTCCCTCGCGGTTGGCTATCCGTGTCTTTGTTTGTTCCGGCAAGCCTCACTTCCCTTTCGTGGGAAAGCGGTACCGTGCCGAGAGGGTGGAAGATATACGAAATTCTTGACACAAGTTCAGATTCTACAATAAAGAGAAGCATTGTTCTTGAAGTTGCTGTTCTGCCTCACCCCGGAAGCCGGCTTAGCAATTCTGTGCCAACATTCCGCGAGTATATCGAAGGCCACGTTAAGCTTCTTAAAGCGAAGTTACCTTTCGCAAATCCAACACCGGTCAATTTACGACAATTAGACGCAACGGAATAAACGTAAAATACGAAATAAATCTGTGCCTTTTTAACTACGTATGTATTTTATATCATTAGTCACGCTCGCGGTTTTTCTTTGAAAGCTACAAGCAGGTAGCATGAAATATTGAAACCTGTCTCTTATTTTCCCGGTGAATCGATATCATCTTCTTTCAAGGCTGGTGACAATCGAGTTACACGCGTCGACGTCGCGTTAACGTACGGACTACGCTCGCGATGGCTGCATTTGTCAGCGTTCGATGGGCACACGAATGTTGAATGGATGACGTCAGCCCCCGCATTCTCTCACGCCTTAATGGTTATTATTGCCGGGAGGCACGCACTCTTATCCCCCCGAGAGGGCCCCCAAGACGCCGCACACGCACGCACGCACATGCGTTCGAATACCGCGAAGGAGGGACGTGGGGCGGACGACGATGTCAACGGAATGTGCAACGCGGTACGGAGTGTTGGAGCGCGTATAACAAAACGGGGAGTGCCATTGGCCGAATTGACCCGTCGAGTCCCCTGGATGTGTTCTTGGTGTCGGTACGACTTATTCGACTCGATATCAAGCGGCAATGTTTCTTCAGATTCTAATAAATTCAAAAGATCCCTAAAAAATATCTATTTGTGATTATTATTAACATTAGTTGTCAAATTTCTAAAATTTATTTATTCTTTTTTTTGTTTAGTAATGCTAATAAGAATTCCAAGGAAGTTTAATGTAAAACTAGACTAAACTTATCTCTACACTACAAACAGGTAAAATTTCGACGAGAAAAGAACTTATTATATGTTACAAAAAGGGAAATCTAATTTATAAAATAGAGATTTGATTGTGACCTGATTTCGTTTTGCATCATAATTCACATGTAAATATCATTTGTATGTTTAACAATAATAGATTCGGGATTATGAGAGACATCTGGTATATAATATAATATCTAACGACCTAATTATTTAATACTGATTACAAGAAGATTATCATTCATATTCATACGTTTCATTATTTATATTCAGAGTCCACTGGATGCGGTCGAACGTGGTCGAACAGGTGAACGACTCCGCTCCAATAAAACTGAAAGCCCTCTCAACCTCCCAAAATGACTTGTCTCAGTTTCCGCGACGCCATCGCCTTTCTTTTTTCTCCCCCTAATGAATTGCGTTCTTTGCGAGGGGAGAACATCATCGTCGAGAGAGAGAGAAAAAGAATTGAAATACGCAAGAAATGTACTCCGGCATGTACGATTCAAAATGATCCATTATTGCCACGGCCGGTCTCGCGGATTCAGTTCGGCACCGCGAAATCGGCGAAAATAACCGCATGCGGCTGCCGCGAGGGATATAACGCCCGTTGGAGAAATAGCGAAAAGGGACGACATTTGGAACTGGCCGCGTGCCAAGCGGGAAGATAACGCGGATCCGTAGATGCTTCGCCGTCGCCGCTGTCATGCGACCCTAAGGCTGGCTCCGCATCGTCGGTGACAGCAAAATGTATAAGAACGAAACACAAAGATATTGAAAACCTCACACAAAATCTGTGGATAGAAAATTTTGATGCTCGCGATATATAATCGAGATGAATTAAGACGTACGGTTCAGCAAATATTTTTTTTTATGTTACATCAAACAGATATGTAATAGATATGTATAATTCTGATATAAATAACATCTTCTTACAACTTATTTCTTTTTTTAAAGAAATTTTCTTGAGAAATTTTGACGCAATGATTTTATCTTCACTCGAATGCCTCGGAAACGCGTTTATCTACACGTGAGCACAGCGTAAGGAACAACTGGAGCGGCCGCGCATACAGCAAAACTTTTATCAGGTTCAGAAGAGCCTGATTTAGATTCAGCTCGCGCGTTTTAAAACCAACGCACTCCAGACAGCTCCCAAACCGTTTTTCATCGGATCTTCTCGGGAACCGCCTATTTGGAGACTACATACCGCTCGAATGTAATGATATTCCAAGAAATTTTATCGGAAGCGGCAATCCAGTGCACAACAAAGAAAAGTATATAAGTTCATTCAGCTAGCAGACAGCTCGCTGGTGATCGTAAAACTCTGCTCGAAGTGTGCAAAGGGTTAAAACTAATAATGTCGCAATTACAACTGACGAATCGTCTAACGATTTCCGTGAGGGATCTTTGTTTCGCAGTACAATGAACCTGATTTGCCGTACGGTAGCGATCCCGTAGTCCCGTCACGCAGAAGCTCAAGCCCTAGCACACGTACATCACGCCTACCAATACTTTCCCTTGTTTGGAAAGCGATGTTTCTAAGAATCGCGCACGGTTAATCGCGTGTCAAAGATACAGGCACAGATCTCAAAATTCTCACGTTATCACGTTATTACGAATTACATTATCACAGGATTCCTTTCGAAGACGTACAATCACTCTTACATATTTACCAAATTATCTAAGTTAATTAATTAACTATTGATTATCTTCTCTCAAGTTAAAATTGGTTAGATAAAATAAATTTAGATCAATAAAGATAAATTACGATCTTTCTTTTTTCACGAGTCACGTTGCGATAAATTATTGATTTTATTTGGTACTTTCTGCTGTACGAGATATACAGATAATTTCCATTGTAGAGGTATTATTAGCCCTATTTGTTCCTTCATCTTATCGAGGGTCTTTACGAGAAAGCTCGATGCTGTATCGTAGGCAGTTTAAAACACCGTTAAATAGTGAGTCAGCTCATAGAGAAAGAGAGATGACCATGTTAAATCGCGCGTGACCGGATCGTTTCGGGTATGCGGTATCAAGAACACGAGATGTTGCTGTGAATAGCATTAATCTTCCTCTGGCTGGGCGTGAACGGCCAGGATCTCCCGTAATGCATCTATCGAGAAAATATGCTTCGAACATTTACATGCAAGGATCTCTTTTACTTCAATTTTCTATCGCTCGACTTTTTCCAGTAAGTTTGAAGCATCAATCTCTTTCTTGTATAGAAAACATTATTTTACAGCCCCATTTCATGAAGTATTGAATTAAGAATGTTGTTTTATGCGCTTTCTCATCCGCTATTTTTATTATTAATAATTATTTATTTCCGTCATTAAAAGCCTACACTTTCTCAAGCATTAATTAGCGCGTTGTACGTTTTTCAAGCAAATTACACTGCAAATAATGCAACGGATAATTAGTCCGTTGAATACATTCGCTTTAAGTCGAGTCGAGGAATGCTTCACCGCCGAGACGGTCGTAATGGCGTTATATCCTTCATTATCGTTGATATCAAGAGATACGGTAGCCGGTAACGTCTCGCAAGTATACGCGTAAAAGAATAACGCCACAAAAAGAGGATACCTTACATCTCTCCCGCCCATGGTGTCGGATTGCATGACCCACCAAAATAACGCCCACCGAAACTCAATCCGAAGTATTACGTCGACCCATGTAAATGCGGTGACACTATGATAAAGAAAGCATCGATTGGATTCGTGCTGAAAACCTGCGACAATCGCGGGAACGTGCACCGAAATTCGATTCGAAGTATGAACCCAAGCAAATTTTGTTGCAAAAAAGAGACACCGATTGCGCTTAAAACATTATAAAACATTAGCGACACAACGACTCATCCCGGATGTCATTCACTGAAGACCGTTTCATTGCGTGGCAGCGAGGTCAAGTTGAATTATTCTTAGCGTATACTAAACGCACGATAAATTTTACTCAAGATGCCTCCCACGCGTTATAAATCAACTGTCTTATTTCGCTCGCAAATTACACAAGACCGTAATTAACGCGGCGTTTGCGGGAAATGTGTGTTAAGTACCTCGCAATCGGCACCGCCAAGGTTTTATCAATTATCAAATTGTTACGTCCAGGTGTCTGTACAGCGGTTGCTGAAAGCAAAGGAGAAAGAAAACGACCGCGTGAAATAACGCATATTCCGCTCTCTCGTACAGATTCCGCGAGCCGAGGCGACGTTGCGTGTGTAAGCAATCGCGGATCGTAAGGTACGTTAAATAATACGGCTAACATCGGTTTAAACAGACGGCAAGATAAGGACGGTGAGAAAATACACTCATTCTAATGCGCCCGTGCGCTCATACGCGCAGCAGATCCGACCTTTAAAGCACGATAATTGCGTCTACCGGCGATAAGACGAACGTTTAACGCTCGGCCGGCCGCGAAATACACCTTCGCTCGAACGTTCAATTTACCGCGTAAGTTAGCACCTAAGCCAATTGCGAATGTTCGTATTGATATCCTCCTGCTCCTCCTCCTCCTTCTGTAACTGGTCCTTATTTGTCGCGAGGTATGCGTCGTTCGATCGCGTCACGTGGCCACTACTATTAGATGATGTCATCCTCCAGGCTGACGTTCCTCGACTTAGACATCCTTAATTACCGCACAGTCGTCATTACTGTCACAATTAGCGGGACGAGATGGGCGCACGGCGCGCGTTTACGTCCGTAATCATTTTCTCGCGGATATCTCCCCCCGTTCCTCCTTTCTCCTTTCCGTTCGCGACATTTGCCCATTCACGTTGCTCACTCGCCGTGCTAATTGTTCCCGCCTCTTCTGGGAAATACGTATCTATTTCGTTTTCCCCCGTAATCACGATAGATCGATGGCTTTCGCTCTTTCCGCAGGTGCGCAATCACCTGTATGCACGCATGTACATGAAAATCGTTCGACCGTTATTAATCGCAAATAGATGCCGGTCTAGATTAGATTATTACACCGAGATATCCGATTCGAGTAATTACGCTGGCGCGAGCTATATAATCACGTTCGCACTACTAAGAGATCGCGATGGATTCTAATGGGCCGTAAATACGTTACGCGCGCGTTTCCTCTCGATACAGAGGAGGATTCGATGCAAATCGAACCGCACCGGGGCACAATGTAAGACCCACCGTTAGTCACGGTTGACCCACTTGTTTGTCGACGGTCCTCAGTAAATCACGCGGCGAGGCGAGAATACTCGACGGGGAAGGGATTCCCGTAAATCCCTGATGAAAACGCCATGTCGTGACTCGTCCAGATAACGACTCGGTCCTTGACACTGCACAGATCGATGCACCGTTGTGCATTGTGCTGACCATCGCTGCGTCATGGACCGCATTAATTGATCAGTCAGCGGTCGGCGGTCAGAGATGCGGGATCGTTGATTGCAGCCGCTGGACCAAGAAAGACGTCCGTTGCATCCAAGATTATATGCATTTTTATACATAACATACATCTAATATATCTTGAAATATAAAAAAAAGATAATCTAATATTAAAAACGCATCTAATATATCTTGAGATATAAAAAAAAGATAACGATCAAGTTCTTTCAAAAGTTACGATTAATTAATGCCTACGATCAGTTGTGACAACTATATCGTGCACTTCCGTGTGGATGAGCGTCATACGATTTCATTGCAAGAAAAAACCACATCAGCGAGTTCTCTAAATTTATACAGTACTCGGCCGCGCGATAGAATCATTTCTGCGAAGACTCCGTCGGACCAGTTTGTCGGGTTTCGTATAAGGAAAAACGGGCCTTACTGGAAAGTCAACTGGCGTGCGTTCCGCTCCTTCAGGGGGGGGGGGACAGCAGCGGCGTAAACAGTTTTATTGACCTTTATATCGCATCTAGGTGTGCATCCAACAGCCTCATTCACGGTGATCGATATTACATCGTTATAATAGATTGAGCGAGAAAATGATGGCCTGTTTAAAGGGAACGTTATTAAAGGCCCCAGGCACACCTCAACGCTAAAGTGTCTCACGTTAAATTGCACGCTACTTTTAATTCACTGATCGGTCCACTTTACGTGACACGCGGCCAAGTGACGTTCGATCTGAGGGAGCTGAGGAAAATGCCATCGCGCGATTCGATCGATATCGCATACTAACATTGACCTTTACCGCGCCTTCATTTCGAGAGCACCTTCGTCTTGCGGATTATCGAAGACAATTACGACGCTACAATCTGTACTGCACCCCGAGGGCTACTTCATATCGCGACTCGTGATCTCGTCGAGGATACTCGTTACATACACAGATACTCATTATATATTATCGAATGCCGTTAGGCGAGGAACGATCCGCGAGTAATCTAGTAATGAGAGATAGTCCATCGCAGATTGAAGAAGTCCTCTTTTTCTCTTTCTACTTTTCCCCCGTCCGTGTGTAAAAATCTAAGGGAATAAAAGAAAGCGAAGAAATTCGAGATAAAATATCTGTCGATTAATTCTACGTGCGAGTTTTTAAATAATATAGAATTGAAACTCCGATTCAGTTCCATACGCATTGCACGTCGCTCGCTTAATTTCTGGACATTGGTACTCGGTTTTTGCTCTCCTTTGTACGGAAAGATTCTCCCGATAGCTCTTTGTTCACTTGGCGCTCCGTGGACCGTTTATAAATCACCCTCGCAGCGCAGTCGAACGCATAACTTACTCGCCGCCCGGTACAATCGAATGCGCTCTTCCGGTTACGCAACCGGTTGCGCTTACGCGCAGCTCCATTGTCGTCGTTCGCATTTACATGCCGAGGATGCACCCACCCGTTTTCAGCCTCATTCACCGGGGCGCCGCAGATGCATTCAAGGATTATATTGTCTCCTAATATGTTCGCCGTTCAGACTCGCCTCTGTCTCAATGGAAATCGTTGTCCCGCGTTCGGCACAAAGTGTCGTTCAGAATCCCGCCGAAGCGAAAAAACTCTGAATGAGAAATTATGTTGCGTCTTTCATCGAAGAAATCCCGCTGGCGATCACTTGTAAAAAGCGTCTCAACGAGCCTCATTAAAGAGTAATACTACAAATTAGAGGAGACGACTAAAATTAGTTATTGAACGATCCCCATTTTGGGGATCGTTTCTCAAGTTAGCTTTTGTCAATCATACTTATAGAAATTCTTTCGAATGTTATTCAATATATTATTCAATCAGAATATCGATTGTATCGTAATGGTAAATATTCCTGAGTGAATAAAAAATTAATAAATCCCAAATTGACGTGCTTTCGTACAACGTATTATTCACAATTCTTTTTATAAGAGCCACTCATTCACATCGATGTGCTTTCGCTCGGTGCTTTCGGTAGCCAGCTAACACGTCCGCGGGATAATTGCGTCATTATTATAAACGAGGGTCAAGACGCGAGATCATTCTCGCATGGATAAAAAAGGCGAATGCTGACGCCACAGAGGAGCTTCTTTGAGCTAAGCTAACTGCGCCCGCGGTTGCTACCGGGCTTCGGTAAACTCGTCTCTTCCTCTCGTCGAGAAGCGACTATTGCAACAGAATAATAATGCGATGGAAGGTGAAAGGCGAAGCGTACTCGGCTTCTCGGTTAACCAACTCCACGAGGAATTCGACAATATTTTCTTTCTTTTTTTTTTGTTGACCCTGCGAGAAACGATGATACAGCGATGATGAAGTAGGCTTGGAACGGATGGTAAATGTTTACTCGGCTTTTAATGGCAAACTTTTCATTGGACAAAGGTTTCGGCAGAGGAACGAGCGAGGCCGCATTGTGTGGGATGTTGATGTGACCGAGTGGTCGGTTTTGCTAAATGGCATTTAGTAAAAAATTCAGACAGAAATCGACAGAACCAGTGGCGTCGACTGCGGCGAACTTTGGTGAATCATACATACACATTAAACAAGACATTATCGCGTGAAGTAATGAAGATAATCTCTATCATTACTGAGAACGTTGAATAAAATGAGAGAGAGAACAAGGAGGTACAGTCGTAACTCCCCGAGAAAGAGAGTCTCGTGGAATCTTGTGGGCTCGACGCTTATGTACGAAAACAAGCCGTTTCCTGCCTCTGAATCTTTGGCACGCTTACTACTGTTCAGCGGGGTATCAAGCTGAGTGGACAAATTGAAGCGACTCGTTGACGAAATTATTTAAATGAAAGCGCGACTTGCCTCTCATGCAAGATATGCGTCTCGCATAATCATTAGAGACTACGCTCGCACGTCCAGCACTGTTTCTCGAGATGTCTGTTTGCGTTAATAAGTTCAGTAAGTAAGCCTACAAATTGCAGAATTAACATGTTATGAGTAATATCGCACTGGTGAGAATAATTTTGCATTAAAATAAAGAAAAATCTTTTTAATAAAATAATAAAATCCACTATAAAAAACACACATAAAAATTAAAATCATAAAATATTTTTCTCGACATGTTATCTTTACAGCGAGGCTGTATAATAGCTGTAGAAATAAATCTATTTGATCGCGTTGGTGGATCTGGATTCTTTCAGCGCCTTCAAAGATATAATCATTTAATGACATCGGCACGTTCGTCGCCTTACGCGTTGAAAAGATATATGTTCAAAAGTCTCTCTAATCGCCCGTCGATTTACGTCGGCACTCGAGAAGCACACAAACTTTGAGACGTGACTGTCAGAAGTTTTCGTCGCGGGTCGTTCGGTTTGCGTCCAGGCTGGTGTCGCGCTCGTACGCTCTAGTAATGGGAAAATCAAGTATCACGCGGCGAGAATGAAGCTTGGCAGAAACGCGGCTTTACGAGAGACAGAGAAAGGGCTCGCGTAATACGTCGGCTATATCGGGATGGACTGCCGACCGTATGTTGTTCCTGGCGGTTAATTTCGCTGTTCCTAGTTGCATGCCGCACCGAGGTCATCGGCCCGGGCAAGTAACGAAGCAACAGGCCCGACTGATTTACATGGTGGTTTAATGACTTGCACTAAATTTAGTCGCGGCCAACGATCAGCCGCCACTCATTGTTCTAATTACCCGCTAACACGGCTTATGAGCGCAGGGACGAGCGCGATCGGTATTAGCGATAAAGCCATTACGCCTAATTGCTCTATATGCAATCAGAAGACTGGGTAATCATGTTAAACGTACTATCTACATTTTACGAAATGCCTGAATCAAATTTAAAATATCATAATTCTATTACGAAAATACCTACAAAGCGTTTCAAGAAAAAAGAGTGCATAATTTTAACATTCACAATTTCGTAGATGCGACGAACGAAATGCAAAAGATGAGATCTGAAAGAAAGGATTAAATGCGCATGGATGGCTGGAGTTTCTACGAAACGGGTTACGAGTTATTGCTCCCGAATCCATGAACACATTCACGAACAAACAATAAACCGGGTAATATCGCATTTAATTGGTCCGCATACGGACAGAAGAAAAAGATGTTAGAACCGCAACGTATTGCGAGGACGACAGTCGAAAATGTGGGACGACCAAGAGGGCTCTTTCATCATCGCTTTTCTCGTTTCCATGTGCGGCTGCGTTTTGCCCGCGCCTCGTGCCAACAATCTCCCTCCTCTCCTCTCCTCTCGTTGTTTGTGCACGATGTGTAATACAAGGACGGGAACTGCCTGCGTTTTTAACACCCGCTCCATACGAGACGCGCGACTCGGAGTAGGGCCTATTATTAGGAACGATAGAATTCGTAACAAAGGAACGGGGAGACAATCCTCGCGTGCCAGACGCGCACCGTGCCGTTCCGCTCGAAGGGACTCCGCCAACGCAAAATTTTGGCAGCTGCGTAAGAAGATCGATGTTCACCATCCCTTACAACGTTATGAATTTACCTTCTCTTTTATTAACAAATTGAGATAAATAGTTTTTAGCAACAATTTGTTTCTCGATCTTTTTTTCTATATTAATTATTTCTTCTCGATAAGTTATGTTTCTAGAACGAAATATATAAAATTTTGAAGATAAGGCTATTGAAGATAAAGATATTATCTTCTATATAAAAATTATAGTTTTTGTGGACATAAATTATATAGATTGATATTCTATCCAATTAAAAAAATTGTTTTATTTTCGAATCTGCTACTTAACAAATATTAAAAAATTGTTCAGAAATATGTGTCACTATTAAAACTAGCGGACAATTAAACGCTCATGTAAACTGACGGATTAGCATGGGTGACGTAACACGCCTCGATGAGATCGTTAATTAGCTTTGTCGAGTTGGGCGATATCTACATAATTGCGGGCATCTCCGGAGATGCAGCCAAACTTTTATACACACTTAAAACGACGGGAGTCGCCGCTCGCAAATGCCGGGTTGCGTAAATTATGCGTGCACTTAGACCTCCGGCGATAATGCAAATGGGATCGGCGCTTGCCTCTCCAATGCCGGAATTCAGTAGCGTTTAATAGTTCTACGTATTATCGCGTATTATCGCGAGCGTATATCCGCGAGCGAGGGAACGCGGCCAGAGGGTCCCCGCGCTCGCGAGGAAGGAGCGGCTCCGATATTTTCTTGGAACATTACTCATTTTTATTGGACGCGCGATTAAACGAGACCCGGGCCGAGCCTGCGAGACTCGCTGGTATACGCTCGTTTTCTTCGCGTTACGATGAAACCTTATCATCGGAGCTTATTACTTGAGCCGACGATGCAGTCTCAGCTTCATGCTCCAAATACCAACGTTTGCCGCATATGCGATTCTGCAACCTTTCATTTCAGAAAAATCTTTATGACCAAACTATCATTGTATAATAATTTTTTTACACAAATATGTATTCATATGTATGGAAAAGACTATTTCACAACTCCATTAAGCGATGATAGATTAAAACAAAAACGTCTCTTTAAAAAAATAAAAATTTAGGGATGATGCATGCTTTTCTTAAGATAATCGGTCGATTCTTTGCCTCGCACGATCATGTTGCCAAATCCGCCGATTCCTTCGCCACATGCCGACCAACCGGTCGCCATAAATTTACGTGGCAATAACCGCGGGTGAATTAACACGGCCTTGCAACGTCTGACTGCAAACGAAAATAAACTGTCCCTTTCCAGGAATTCGGCTCGCGTCTGTTCGTCGACTTTGCAGTTGCACAGTTGCGAGGAAGAAGAGGAAGAGGAGAAGGTGCGGGCGTAACGTCCTGTCGGGTTTAACGCATCGCTCGATTTCCATCGACCCGTCTCGGCGCAACCGGTGGGTTCGCGACTTTGCGGAAACGAGCAAGAACGGCATGGCCTGCTCGAGCTGCTCGTAACGATCGTAGCAGCAACAACAGTTAAACGGACCCCTCCGGCTTGCACGCTAATACGCGCGCACACCCACAACGAAGTTTAACGAGCAGAAAAATAGCGCCCTCGCTGAAATGAGGAACGCTCCCCCGTTGATAGGAACGTCGCTCGGTACACTCGGCAGGTGCTGAGAACGACAACGAGAGGCACTGTTCGCCCATAAAGATCGCCCTTACCCAGCTGTGGCCTAATTCGTGACCGCTGTGTACTTTAGAGTGACGAGCGAGCGAATGGCTCTGCTCTATTAATACGTGAGACATTAAGTCAAGAGACTAGCAGCACGCGAGCCCTAATTTCCATCGAAGCCAAGCCGTTATCGCTGCCAGCCTCTCTCGCGATAAGCATTATCGTTGCCGCCTCTCATCGACGATTGATCGCGTCTCTCGTAGCGCGAAGATTCAATGGCAGCGCGGGCCAACGCGTGCGTCGCTCGCCGCGTCGAACCACGACAAATGATGTAAGATCCGGTTTAACGTCCTCGCCCTTACGACCGCGAAAAGTTAATCAAATCACGGACTTTCGACGCAACGTCATTGATCACACGGTAATTTTTTGAAATAACAATGATGGGTGTAATAAAAATGATTTTATGATTAGGAGATTTAATGTAATGAGAAAGGCCTAATCTAATATTTTTATGAGCTCGAAGAAGTCATTTCAAATGTAATTTCGTTAACTTTAAGGTGGTGATTCGTTATCGCGTTACACCCATTAATTCCAAACATGCAAATTTGGTTTTGCGCTCGAACATTTGTATGTCAATGTCATCACGTTACCGTAGTAACGAGATAAGAAGAGATTCCTATTTGTAGAGCTTAAAATTTAGATCGTCTCCTGTTCGGTGGAATTTTCATTAAAGTCGGACTAGGAACGCCAATGTGCTAATTATGCTTTCAAGTAATTGTACCGTAAGTACAGTTCATCGCGTCGACGTCTGTGTTTATTACGTCTCATCTCGACAGAACCGACGATGCGACAACGAAAGCGGCTTTAATTCACTGTTGACATCATTTTCCCTGACCCAGAAACCGCTAAAATATTCAACGTACCGCCGACGCGACGACCTTCTTTACGCGCGGACGTCACCATTTTCCGATTATTCACCATTCCGCGATGCATGACCGAAATATGCGATCGTTCCTGCTCCATTAGTCGTATTTCTCACCACGTGACTCGAGTATACGTTATCGTATGAATCGGAAAGAAATATCCACAAATAACGGAATAATTATTAGACCTTCTCCTGAAATAGATCGCGAGACCGCGCTGTATTGAGCGTTCAATTCCGAACGCAGTCACACCCTTGAACGAATATATCAAAATATATTTAAAGATATTACATCAACATTTCTAGTGGCTGCTATTGTGTCTTTTAGTTTAAACGATAAATCTGCGGAGATCGCCTATAAAAACCGAAAGTGACGGGTCCGGTTCTGACGCCCACGTCGCCCACTGCATACGCGAGAAATATAACTTGCGAAAACGCGTTAGTGATGGTGCAACATCGATGGTAGTAACATCGCTCGAAGTAACCGGGCCGAATCGAGGAGCCGAGCGTTTCCTCATCACCGGCTTTTAGACCGGCGTGCCAAAATGCCGAAGTGATGCACATCTCCCGCTCGGCCGGCCGGCCGGTCGCTGACGTCGTCGACGTGTTTTCCGAGTATCGCGCCGCATCAGCACGTACAGCACACCCGGCTGTTCGGTATTCGAGTCGGGTGATCCATCGCGTCTCTATGCCTAAAAATTCATCTACGAGAGCGAGGTCTCGCGCGAAGAGGATCACGGGTGGGCATAGAGGCGGCGGAAACACGGCGGAATGCAGCGGCGCGGACGGTTCAACGCCCTGCGTTGCGATGATCCTTCTCGTGATCCGGAGTGCGCGCGAGCCCTCCTCTCGTGGTACCGCTCGTATGTACCATCCTGGACATAATGCCACCACTGTCGTCGAACTGTCATCGAGCGTTTACGCGGAAAGAGACCGGCCGATAGAAAAGCCAAGCGTGCACGCGCACGAAAGATTTACGACAGCGAGAATCGACGATGTCTCTCGATAACGTGATGCAGAGACGGGTGGAATTCTACGAACGAATTCCATGGCAGAATGTGCTGCTTTCTGAGCTTTTTAAAGATGCAAACGTTTCAGACGCGTTATGGTAGCATTAATTATTAATAATCCTAACATAAGGTCGTTCATTAATTGTACTGTATAAGCTGACTATTTAAAATAAAAGTATCTTTCACTCTTGTATATATTTGTCTAGTTTCGTCTAGCATATATTTATTCAGCTTTAAATACTTTATTTCACCTGTTGCAAACTTTATTTGCTTAACGCAAGAAACTGTGAAATGTGTTACATCCGTCGATTGCTAAACCGCGCGCAACATACATAGCTGCATCGCACATTATACGCACGTAATATTGATGCTTCTAAGCCATCTCGCAAATCGCGACGAATTTTAATGAGTCGCCCGACACGGTCGACGGTATTATTCACGGAACAATTCGTCAGCCCGTTACAAACACGAGCGCGTCATAATAATTATTTATTATATGTACCTGCTGCATCCTGCCGTGCCTTCGCACGTCGCGAATTATAACGGGCGCCGCGGCGCGAGATAACGAATACTGATGTCGAATTTGAATAATTATCACCGACGAGTCAGCCATCGCCTCTCCCTTAGTTACATAATAAGCGCCAGCGCGTTGAAATATGATGCGTCAATTTGAATACGGTACCTTTGAGACTGTTTCGAGTCTGACGTGTGGAGCGAAATATAAAGAATGACTGTGCTCGAGCCCGAAGGTGTTTCGCATGCCCAATTTGGAAGTAATCTGCTCGAGACGAGAATGGTAGCAATCACGTGTAAAATTCTACGAGAGAGTTAAATTAATAGCAGTAGCAACGAGTTTCGATATAGCTCTAATTTAAGTGAGCTTTGACTTTTCCTCTAAACAAAGCAAAGCAATTAATACAACCTTCCGCAAGCAAAAGTTTAAATATCCTATATATAAATATGAGGTAAAAAAGTGAATAAAGTATAATCTAAAAGTATAATCTAAAAGTTCTTCATTAAGTTACACGTAAATAAAAGAAATCCTACATGTTTCTAGATAAGATTCAAGAGATGCAAATAAAGTAGCTTCGAATGAATGATGCGATTGGAGATCACCGAAAAAAATCCGAATGTGATAGCGACGAAACCGGGTGTCGGTTTTGCGCCGCAAGAGACTGTAATTTGATTCACAGATTCATATGAAGCCGCACAAAAGGCGGAAGTGAAACACGGTGGAATTATTAAGCGCTACCGCAAGCGACGTCGAGGTGTAAATCCAAGGAAAGGCTGAGAGAGATACATATGATGACACAGTGTGGGCAGGTGTTCCGAAACCCGGACCCGGAGAAACATGCATTCTTCGGGCAGGTGTTCCGGCGGGTTAGTTGTGTCTCTGCGTCTCTATGCCTCTCACTCTCGCGTGGCGAGGACAGTCCATTAATTCTCGGCGCTTTAATTAATCGCCGTTCGCTGATCACGACGCTTTCACTGCTTCTGGTATTCCACTCACGCGATATATCCCGCTGAACAAACGGAAAGAATCGAGGGAGGTTGGCTCTATCATAATACCGATACATTATCAAGCTATGCGTGTGATTTTATGATTTAATACAGAATGCGACAAAAATTATAATGTGTGATTATAAAAAAGAACTTTCTCCTTATTTATCTAAATGGTCAAATTATTATCTATCGGATAGGTTGTCTCGAATTAATTAAATATCTTACACATGTTAAATTTAATCGGTATTAATACATATTAATGAACAGATATTTAAGATATTTTCTTCTTAGTTACGACTATACTCAGGACGAGCTTCTTCATATACAGATTTTCTGTTGACCTTTCACTTAGAAAAATGTTGTCCTAGATTCAAACTGGCACGGAATTTTTCTCATTCACTTCGGACACGCTAATGAAACGCCTTTTGACTTGTGTGGCAGAACAATTCGCGAGCAGCTTAAGATGCATGCCACGTTGAAAAGGATGCCGGACATCCCGAGAGAACTAGCGCATCCCAGAACCCGTTGGAATGTCTATATGAACCAGCGGTGTCGATAATGCGCGTCTTCGGATATGTTGTCGAATACGACGAATGATTTATATGATATAACGGTCAAGCGATAGAATTCTCAGCTTTCACGAGACGCAGTGAAATGTTTATTGTTTGAAACGCGTTCGTTAGGCCTCGGCATCTTGGCCGAGGAATGAAATTGCAGCGACGGCAAGAAATAGTTGGTGAGAGTACATATAAAATATGATTCGCGGACACCGGATCGGTCGCGATGTAAGCCGGTTGTTCCCTTAATGAATTCCCTCGGCCGTCCTAGGGGCAGCTCAACGCGACTCGGCTCGGCGACGATAAAGCAGGACATAATAAACAGCCCGTAACATGCGGGTAATTAAGTCCAAGAACGTAGCCCGAGCGTGCCCGCGATCCATTCCAAATGACAATAACCTTTTACTACCGTGGCGGCCTCGTTCGCATTCGTGTGCGTCCGAATGTTTGCGTGTGCGTGTGAATTACGCGGGATCGACATTTTTCATCCCCCCAAAATAGGGCCAACCGCGGCGAGTCACGAGACAGGCCACGTCCGCCTTTTGTTCACTTTGCAAACGTACGCCCCCCCCCCCTTTAATCGGGGGCACGTTTATATTTCTGCCACTCCTAGGCAATCTGTTCGCGTACTTAGTATCATTGAAATTACGTCGGTTCTCCTCTCAGGTTAAAAACTACGGTGGTTCTGTTAATAATTTAAAAACAAAATTGCATTTAAACTTTAAGTTCTAACTTCTTTGATTAGCGAAAAATATAGTATTAATTGCGAAGTAAAAATTTCGCCCGACGATCGAGGATTATCGAACAATCTCTTCGCTCGAGAATCCTTGGATTATCGAGGGAGAATAAGGAATGAAACAAGGTGGGGGAGGGAGGTACGATAAAACGCAACAAGACGCATTACGTAGATATCTCGTTTCCTTACACAGAAAAATCAACGGGGAGATTCCATTATCTGATTGCATCGTGCGGGAGCGTCGACGTATTTATTTTTTTTTATTATACAGAATGCTGCACTTCAAAGTCTTACCGACGAATTCCACGCGGGGTGCCGAACACATTGCAGGATCGGGGGTACGCACGAGCGGGGCAAGCGAGCATCCTGCGTTTCCGAAAGATAATTACTTCTCCGCTCTTCACCCCTCGCGTGCTTCGGCTGGTAGTAATAATAAATTCCCGACCACGTGGATAAACGAAAGGCCGGCTCTGTCAACGCGCGCAGGCGATGCGACTCCGCACTTGAGCCTGTTTAAACGATCTGCGACGCGTGATGCACTCGGAGCGCGTTGTCACGTTACGATAACTTATACAAAGCAAACATTAAACCTATCATACAAATAATCCACGGATATTGCTCCGCAATTTGTTCCGAACCTTCTCGATAATTGAAAAAAAATACGTAAAAGAGATAAATGTAATTTTTCACAAACTAAATTAAATTTGTCAATTCAATATAATGTATTTCAAAGACTATTCTCTCTTGTAGAATCCAATTCGTGCTTAGGTATATGCAAATAATTTTAATTTGAAATGAACTACAAAAATTTTGGCTAAGCGATATGTTAGCGTAGCGAGGCACAATTCAATGGAGCACGTTCGCGTTGCGGTCAAATGCCAGGCGATCCTACGAAGGGTGGTAGTTTACGAAACACCATATCCTGCCTCGTAACAGCGTTCTAAAGATAATGCGGCGAGGAATGACGCGAGCTGTGGCTAGAGATGCATCCTGTATCATACCGTAGAGTGGAAGGAATTGTGACTAATGGTACCTGCCGATGGAAGAATGATTCCTGCTACTCTGACGCTGCAGAGTTCCTATCCTGCATCCTCCTGCATCCTCTTGCTACGACCGTTTTGACGGTCTAGACCACACAGCCCAAGTATTTCGGGAACGATATATCGCTTTGTAAAATGCGTTGTAAATGAGCTCATAAAATGAAAAATCGATGATAACGCGCTTATCTACTGTCAGTTTTTACATCCTGTTTCCCTTGCACGAAGGCGAGAGATGAACGATATTTGTTTTGATAATAATATAGCAGTTATAATTTGACACTTAACATATCATTGTGTTTTGGAGCAGCTCTTGAGATTTTTCTCACTTTATGTCCCATTTTACTTCGAAATGAAAACATTGATAACGCGTTATATTATATATAAATTACTACGATATTTAATAAATTATCTTTACGAATTTTTCCTTGTCATATAATTTCAAAATTAATTCATAGGCGTTGATCTTCACAAGTTATCTTCATAAAAAAGTTAGTTTATCGTGTTTAGGCGCTGATCATTCGCATACGTACGAGAAGCAAGAATGCGATAACCTCGGGAAATCGAAAGTCGCGATTGAGACGTATGTATTTACCGCATCGACGGGCACGTGGCGTTGTTAAATACGTTCAGTATTACGGAGAAACGCGAGGTGCACCGTAACACGCGCGCTTTAAATAAGAGCAAAAGGAAGCCGCACGGAGTAAAAACCCCGAGAAAATATTCGGTCCGAGTGCCTTCGAGGCATCGTTCAACCGTATCCCCCTCGTAATTGCCCGATAGTTTCCGCGCGCAGCCGTTAAGCCGCCGCAGTTTTTAGAACGTTTAGACTACATCGCAAGTAATTTATTCGCACGCTCGACGGTCTCTAATATTCTCTGGACCGCGCAATAATTATCTATGACAATTCGAATGGAACGAAATTCACCCACCCATTTCGAGTTCGTCAAAGAAAAATCTCTTCAAAAACGACTTCATGGGGAGTTCGTAGAACGAAGGATGCACGAATCATGCTTCATATAAATCAACATAATCGGCCCGTTAACGCCTGATTATTTCCCGTTACTTCTTTCTCAAATTATGTAGTAATTTAAAGGATTATGCAAAGTGTTGCCTAATTATTGTTATTATAGCGATGTTTCGAAGACGCATTCTCCCTATGGTTTTGAAATTAGTTCCTATTTTGCAAGCAAACAAGGAAGTAGCTTCAGGCATTTTTTCTACTTGATGAGTTGGCGATCTCGTACCCAACTCACTCGTAAGACTCTTCTCACGCGCAACAACCTTCTGCAAAGCAAAGTCTTTGTGAAGGGTCAGTCCCAATCGCGTGGCGTGCAGCAACTCCCGCGACGGACGCCATGAATACGATCCTCAGTCCGTGCCGACCGGATTCGCATCGGGTTAAACCGTGCCTCTTGACCGAGAGGGCCCTTCGGGGAGCACGTAGACGGTATGTAAACACGACTTGGCAACCTCGCCGCCGTCGCCACCGCCGCCGCCGCCGTCGTCGTCGTCGTCGTCTGCCTCTTCGTGTTCCTCTTCGTCTTTGTTCCTCTCGCCTCTCCTTCCCGCTTTCCCGCGCTCCGTGGCTCCGTTCCGCTCGCGCTCGATGGGCACGTTTCGTCCGACATATGCCACATACTCCGGCCGTTCCAAAATCGTCGATGAACAGGTTCGGTAAATTGTGTTGAAGAAAATTGACGTTATTTATAGTGGTACCAAATTTGAGTTACAAGCAATCCTTTTAGGAACTGGAGGATATTCTGGGCTAAATAGACAATAAGAACACGCGTTCTATGTTCATATAACTTGAAATAAATTTTAACTTGGATTTTTTAAAATATCAAATATTTGTTTAACATTGAGAATTGAAAAGTTGCGATTCTGAGATACAAAGACTTTGCAATAAATCACAATACCGATCTAATAATCTAATTCATCGAATATCGAAATCGTCGTTCCATGTGTAATTTAAGTCGATAAGAGAGCGGTAAGATATTGCATCTCATCGGCACGCCCGACGAGATTACGATGAAGCGATAGCGCGTGGAAACCCCACACAGATGTATGGCGACGACTCGAACGCAGCTGAACGCAGCTGCATCGCGTCGGGTGATGGAGGATGCGTGCGTCGCGATCCGTGGATTCCAGCGGCGCGACGTCGTTTAAAAAGCCGTGACCAGTACTGGACCGGTCGACACCGCTATAGGAAAGTACTGTGATTACCATGCTCGGAAGCATCGGGAATCTTCCGCCGAGAGACCGCTCGCGGTACACGAGGGAGCGAAACGTGCGGGCGACCGATATATCATTCTGCCGGTGAACCACCTATTAAAAGATAAAGTGGCATAACTGCCCGTTAGCCGCGATTAGGAGGAGGAGGCTGCCGACCGAGAGTTTCTCGTGACAGTAGATCAATGACGCGAGCAACGTCGAGAGACAACATCGAGATTGCCGCTGCGCTTGCAATCTTTCACGTGATACCGTCGATCGCGAGGCGTGATTTCACGACATGCGATTAGCCGACAGACTGAAGTCTCTTTGCTTCCGTCTTCTTCGTTAAGAACGATAACTCACGATAACTCTCTCGTATCCGCGTCGCGAGATATTATTGCACAAATCGGATTTATATTACAGAGGCTTAAAACGTAAGACGCGGAGCTTGTCTTTCGACTAACGAATAAGAATGATAGTTTTTTTCAAGACATCAATAACGGAAGCATAGATAAAAGAATTGAGACTTAATATTTCGGCATTATGAGATACCACAGATACATAAATAGATAACAAAAGCTTATCTTTCAATTAATATAATGATGCGAATTTTATCTTAAGAGGATCGGCGAAGATTACGATTTTCACGATAACGTCTTCCAGCGAAAAGAAGAGTTTTAGAAAACGGCATTTTTCAATTATCAAACTCGTCTTTCTAGATGAAGATCCGTTTCGTGCAGGATGAGGGTTAATGATGACCGAGCCATAATGCCATAGTGATATGCAACGCGCATAATCGGCGAACTATGACGCGGTGATCTACTTAAACGTCGGTAGGCCGTGGTTCTTCCTAGACCGCGCGCACATCCACTTACGAGAATGCAGCGAATGGGCTTTTACACAGGGCGCAATCTCCCGTTCTTAATCAAACATCGATCTCGACGAGCACACGACGGCCGTTATTAACCCCGACGGGGTTCAACGAAACTTCGCGTGACTAGCCGCGCGCCAGGAATCGCCCCGCGGCCCGCGGCCGACTTTCCGTGGACGTGCCGTTTTAAAACGAAACCGTGCTAACCAGCCAGATCACCCTGCGGTGCATACCGCCGCATCTTCCTCGACTACGAATCACACGATCTAAAAATATCGTCCCAAAAGTTTCTATCCATTCGGAAAAATGGGTCACTAGCAACTAGAGACCCTCCAATGCTGCACGCGACTTTTTCGGTAGATATACGACAAAAGATTATTCTCTATCCTCTGATTCCTTTTTATTCTTCGCGACACACGTTTTCCGCTTTAATTCTTCTTACTATACGGGAAACAATTTATAATTCGACTTCGGAAGAAAAATTTTATTACATTTACATTTTGTGAGAAATATGACTTTGTTCGACGTACCTATAACCGATTGAAACCAATGGATTGTTCGCTGAGTTCTTGGCGAGGGTTTCTAATCGCCGGGTGTCGCAACTCCGCGGCGCCGGATATATTCGTTTCTAATGTGTATTTACTCCGTTGTGCTGCATGGCCATCTTGCTTGCTCGGCCGTGCAGCGCGATCAACCGTTGGCTCGCGTCTCTATGACACGAATTCCACGAGCGATGCGCGGATACACGTTACCATTTCACTAGCGTTGCATAACGCGTCGTTAAGAGTTTACGAGATGGACGAGTAAAAGCTTACGGGCGCGTGCTGAACGTGACTTTCGTGGTATTGCGCTTTACACGAGCAGCGGCTGTCGTGTCGTGGAGAATCTAAAGACCGAGGAAAATGAATAATGGGACAATAAGAGAAGTGTGAGTGCGCTTCCTAAATGTAAATTATTGCGGTACGTTGAACAAAGAATTGCAAAAGTTCCAAAGTTAGGAACTGATATTGCAATAGAATAGATCTATGTTCTAAGTTATGGATAGAAACGCAATTTAAATGGATATTTCTACTGCAATCCCAAATTAAGATGCAGCCTAAAGTATTTAAAGTAGACATTACAAATAAATACCGAAGATCTCTCTTTAGATTCTCTCAGGTTTCTTAATCTTTCTAGCATCTCCAAATCGCTCGCTGTAAAACGTTATCCTTTGACATCTTTTTCAAAAATCTTGTCATCTCGTGATAATTGTTCTCCATATAGGAACACATCACGTTGATGATATATCTTCTCAAGATTCCGACATTTAAATCAACGTTGGTCGTATTTCTCGAAATACTCTCACAGATGTTAATCGTGGTCGCGCGCTCTTAAATTTTATCGTGAGAAGGTGAGAAGGGCGACGGTGCCAGCTGTAGCGGCTACCTAGCCTGCAGCAACGAACGGTAATGATTAATCACGAGGCGGCTCGGGATCTCAGGTAAGAATTCCTCTCGCAGGCGCGACGCAACACGAAGGAGCACGCATGATTACAGACGTGAAAGCGAAAGGAAAACCGACCCGTTGTCGTCTCCCACGGAATCCTGTTGAGAAGCTCTTACACAATTACCGAAGCATGATATGTCAATGAAATTTCGTATTAATGAACTGACGAAATACCGATAAAGATATAGCGACATTAGCGACAACATCTCGTGACAGCTTGATATTGTAATCGTACTTACAATCATCCATAACGTTTCACTACAAACCGCTACAACCGCTATAATAAAGTCAAAGATAATTTCTTATCATAGTTATATATTAATTATATAAGATTAAAAGAAAAGAGATTCTTAATTTATTTTATTAAAGACGGATATTTTTCAATCTTGATGAGACGCGTCGAAGTAAAAAGCCTACGCGGTAGAAGACTACTTCTGTCAATAAGACGTGAAACCTTTCCCCAATGTGTTATCATCGACCAAGTGCATCGTCTTGCCGGATGTGTGCGTGGAAGCGGCTTATCCGAGAGAGCAGCTTGATGCACCGTGTAAACAATGCATATCTGACTGAGTACACCTCTCCGAATCCATGATAATCAAGGCAAACGTCGCGACGCGACGCGACGGGTCTCTCGAGGAAAGCTGATAGCACTGTGGGCTTCTACCTTTCTCTTTTCTTTCTCTTTTCATAGCATAAGGGGTCCTTACGTCGAGTATATCTACCAGAATGTTTGTAACCGTCGCCAGGTTGGCTCATGATGCACTTTTTATTTCGGCCATAAACGTCGCATAGAAGCCGCAGTTAAATTCTTGCATCAGACGGCGTTTTTTCGAAAGAGAAAGAAAAAGAGAGAAAGAGAGATAAGGAGAGAGAAGGAGATACGCGGGATATCCTCGGAAATATTGTACCGAAATAAATTCGAAGGATAGTATCGCTCGCAGACGATACGAAGGATACATGCAGCCTTCGCGATAATACTTGCAATCGACATGCATGTGCATTCCAATGTGTCTCGCGGCCTCGATTTAAATTCAAATGATAGCGACATAGCGAGCCGGCGTTGATAAACAATTAAGTGGATGAAGTATTTCTCAAAAACTTCAATATGTCACGCGTGCCTTTTTTTTTAATCCAAAATCAATCGAATAATATCGTGTGATAACGCCGCGTATCTTTTACATGAATGCGTTGACTCTGCTACTACAATTAGTCGTAACGATATATAGGTATATTAGCTATTTTTTCTAGTTTCTTAATTTATTCGTATTCACTGTGTATGTAGTTTCTGCATACGACAACAATGTCTCGTTACTATATACGCCGCTCGCAAATATCCCCGACGCGAAACGAGCGTACATTCATGTCTTCGAAATTTATTTGCGTCCTTGAAACCGATATTCCACATTGCGAGTCGACAATACGCGGCATACGCGCGGAACATTTCACGTCGCGCGGCGCAGAGCTTTATCACTTCACGGTTGTAACGAAGCGCGGCATTTCTTCGCGTTTCGTAACGAGCGGAGAACACGCCGACAACGTGACCAGATTCGACGAGGAATAATCAGCCTCGTGGCCAACCTCGCGCCAGTTACTTACGCATTTATCCACGCGCCACCGTTTATGAACGTATATATGCCCTCTTTAGTCGGCGATAAACTTCGCCGTCCACCGGTTGCTCCCGTTGCTGGAGATAAGATCACGATCGTGATCACGAAGTTCTCGTGTATTTCGAAACATTACGAAAACGTCGGGCGGACCTAGTAACTTTCTTAAAAAGGTCAGGGATTGAGAGATCTGTATTACATTTTCTGTGTGAGATTCTATCCTATTATTCTTTTACTTCTCTATTTCAAGCTTACGCCTGAAACTCTTAAAAAGATACCGTAGCACATGGAATCTTTTGGGGTACCCTAATAATCGAACGTATTTCTTCCCAAATCGTTTAGACGCAGACATTTAACCGTAAAAGGCTTAATATGCCCTACGAAGTGGCTCACGAGTCACTTCGGAGTATCCAGCGCGTCTCATCTTGGACCGCCCTCACCTAATCCCCGGATTGGAACCGCGACGTGATGCGAGTCGTCGCTGCCGTTGGCCTTCGACCACCCACGAGTCACGAGAGTCGTGATCAACCGATTCATCGAAATGAATCATGTGACGGGAAAGCTGTCCTCGTCTGTATTCAGTCTGACGTCGATGCGATACTGTAGAGTGTAGGAGAACGTGCCAGACGGCGAGCCGAGTCGCGACTCGCGGATTTCGCGATAACGATGGGCCTTTCGTTCGCGCCGGTCGCGCACAAGAGAAGCAATTTATACTTAATTAAGAGTAAGAGTAACCACAGAGGGCACAGTGCCGACTTGTTGCGGCGAGGAAGCGTAGCTCGATCTTCGTCAAAGAGAGATAGAGAGAGCGAGAGAGAGAAAGAGAGAAAGACCGAGACGGTCACGAAGCGTAATGTGCGTCAAATCACATGTTAAGAGACGGTCTGATTGAGTGCCAGACGTACAGCTCTTGCTTTCTTGGTTTGTTTATGAATGAAATGAGTAACATAAATTGGACTGCACACGATTTATGAAATTAAAAATTAAGTGTCCAGAAAAAGAATTTGTCGCCAATTCTCTCGATTATTATTTTACTAATTTGGAATGAATTGATTTTTTTTAGAGTATTTTTATAATAATTCTGTAAAATCTTACATAACTTTAACAACTAGTTGTGTGATGTTATTAAGACAAGAATAGAAAAGCCAATACCATGACTCTACTTACATGATGTTAAACAAGCTAATAAATATTATACTAGGTATTATTTTATAATTTAAGGAACGATTATGTGATCTTGCAAGAAAAGAATCGTGGCAATACGACTTCATTGAGAATGATCCGCGCAGCTGACCTCTTGCCCTTATTGTCTCACCGATTAAAAGTGTTACGTTTGACGCATGAATCATTCTTTAATCATGCGACGTGAGAGCAACGCAACGAAATGCCGATAGCAGTAATAATGTAGGCGGGTGCCTTCGTAAATGACCGCAGATTAATTTTTCTTGCTTTCAATTTCGATCGCGATCGCGAGACTGGGGGGCGGGAGTGGAGCAATGAAAAATGTGTATGATCGAGTGCGAGACCCGCGGTGCCGTTGCATGAATAATGCGCGAACATGTATACTATACGGATGTGTACGTATCGCGTTACGCCGCCGTCCGTTTAAATGGAGCGCGTCCGTCGCAAAAAATGATTGATCGATTCCACGGAGCACGATTAAGCAGGGACACGGGGTTTTTATCTGATGACCTAGGACAGTATCATTGGCCGCTTGAGACAAGCGAGTTATCGATGAAGCCCGAACGAGATTCAAGAGGCCTGCATAAAGTTTCTCCTATTTTCTCCGAGATACTCGCTACATTCTCGTCTCCAAGTGCTTAAATCATAAGACGCGTCGAAGGAATGTGCGTCATCATGATTCGTGATGTCGACTCGACTAGGCTTGTCTAATCAAAACGAACGTTGCTCAGGCGACGAATTTCATGACCTCGATGTCCCTCCGTCACTCTTTCTCTCCCTATCTCCGTTTCTTTACTCCCTTATTCACGGACACCCTCTCGACGAATCGCGGCAACTGCCTCGGGAGAGTTCGACGACACCGTAATCGACGGGCATCCGATAGCCGAGTTCCGACCGTGGAAAATGTAAGTACCGACACCGAGCGTGATCGCGCGGAACGAACCCTTCGTCCCTATACGAAGCGACCCTCGTGCTAACTGAAGCACGCTGGAGCTGCAGTTATGCAGTTCGGTATGTCGAATGTTACGTGAATCGTCGAAACATTTGGAATGTAACTCGACACTGAAACGCCCGCTCGTGGATCAATTCGATTCCTTTCATTTTCCATGTCACACACGTACACACGTATACGAAAGAAACTGGAAAGACTGGAAATTCCGATCTCGAGAGATTATATTCAGCAATACTGTTATCCAACAACTCGTAAAAAACACTGCAATTTTGACGCTATGAGATTACGATATTCCAAATTTATTAGAACAAAAATTTTCTAGTTATATCCGTTCCGTGAGTGATTTGAGATCATTGCTTCAATGACACAAAAGTTAAAAACTTAATATTTCGGTGCAATCACGCTTTAGGAAGTGCAAAGAAATCTTGTAGATTAATTCTACCCTGTCGGAAATTCAAAATGAATATTGACATTCGAATTCCCTTCCTTTCGAGCCCGCTTTCTACGATTCACAACAGACCCTTTCTACGATTTCAAACACCCTGTCGAAAGATTCCAAGAATGACGTCGAGAGTTCGACGACACCGAGCGATCGACACAAGGGCGATGGCCATAATACAAGCCGAGAGAATGAGTAACCGGGTGTCGGACGAACCCCTCGTTTTATGAGATACTCGCCACCGGCCATTACGATAATTATCACTCGTAGAAAAGAATTCTGTCTATTTTCAGTCACGGGTAACGAGATCAAAGATGAAAGTGCGCGTTGCGACGCGAAATTTGCCTCGTACGGGAACGTCTACGATATTTATAGATGGCTAGGCGGAAAAGTGGCATATATCGTGTAGAAACCGAGACTGTATTGCCCTGGACAGACGCTGGACAGATTAATAACCGTCGGGGAACCGATGAAAGCCTGGCAGTGTATCGATTGTCGTGTACGCGTAAAGGAATTCGTCAAGGATACGCCGAGAGTGAAACCAGAAAACGAAAGTTATTTAGCACGCTACATTCTGTAAGATATACATAAAATATACATACTTAACAAAAATTTGAATTAAGCTGAATTATAATCTAACTATTGATTTGAAAAATAAAAAGTAGATTGGCATTTATTCTAAGGCAATCATATAACTGCAATAAAACTGGAAAAATAAATAATTACGACTCATTTTTTAATAATAAAATTATAAATTATAAGAGATATATAATTTGAAAAATACAACCTTTTGCTTTAAAAAATAATTCTATGTTATTAGATATTAAATAATTTATACATATTAATAATTAAGCATAATCTTAAATATGCATACACGAAATTCTATTGAACGTTACAACAACGAAGTTTTAGACCGTCAATCTTTTTGATGAACGTAATTTCTCGCTTCGTTAATTTCCTAATTCGTTTTTATTCTTCTCATTGTTGTTTCTCGGTGAGAAGCGCATGCTGAAAATGCACTTCGTGGCTACATCGTTCAACCGCGTCGTTTCATCGCACCGTCTGAAAAATCTGGTCGAGCAAAGCAGCGCAGTCAGGCTTTACGACGCTGATCGAGCTTTTTTTCCCCGTCTCCGTAGTAATGTGCCATGTGCGGGTGCCGTGCGGCCGTGGACCTTGATGGGCTTGGCAACCATGGCAACCATGGGGCACGCTACGCGCCGCGGAGGAAAGACTGCTCTACGAGAAGAGAGGAGGCGAATAAACGTGAATGCAAAGGAGCTCGCTGGCATCGGCATAGTCTCGGCATGGTCCTTGAACTGGGGAAGCTCCCGGAGGACGAAGAGAAGCAAGTCAGGTTTTACAATGAAAGAGAGAGATAGAAAGAGAGAGGTATCTTGGATTTTTGCGGAACAAGTCGTGGATCAAAGTGCAGCGGCCTTGAACTTGACGATGCGGTCCATCGAACCGAGCGCGGCCGGCCAGCGACGGCGGCGGTAGCGTAATAAAAGAATACGCGCCGTGACGGTACGGAGATGAACGTCGGGGATGTCACAAAGGAAGGAGAAAACTGCTCGTTCGCGTGCAGACCCCGCAGACAAAAGATCGTCCCGACGCGTCATAAACTGCACGTGCGGTTTCGGCGGTTTAGTCCGCGATTTTACTACGCGGCGCTCCTACAGCGCGTTTGTTGTCGTTTGCATCTCAGGTTAAATTCGTCTGCGTCGGCGATTATAGCGGCTGTCGTTCCGTTAGCAGTATAAACGTGGGATCAGCAAAGTTTCGTTGAAAATAGAAAGAGGATCTCCTGAGTCAACGCGGCATGATTCATCTTACGAGGCACTGATGTCATACGCGATAATTAGAAATAACGAGATGCTCGTTGCGCGTAATGAATTCTAGTTGCAAATAAGAACAGCGGAGGATTTTTTTCTGACGAGAATGCGATCATGGCTTCTGCGTCTCTTACGTTTATCAGCACGAGTCGTACAATTTCAAGATTATAAAATCTAGAGTTAAATAAAAAAAACCCGAATAAAAAAAACGTGAGTGGACTTCTCACGATCAATGCCTAGCGTTTTTTCGAAGGGTTGACGGTGACAGTTTATCGTATCCCTGCGGTTTGTCACGCACAGCATGTGGGTGCTCCAGACATAAAAAAAAGAGCAGCTCAAATTGTGGTCCTGCCTAACCGTCGCGAGGGGACGTATCGATATCCGGTCCTCCTGGATATTTCACTCCTTAGAGGTCTTTGACTGTGACTTCCACGGCTGATCGATCTGCCGCGGACCGAAGCGTCGCCGTCGTCTCCTCGCACACGTTGCGTCGACACTCGGCCTTAAAATACTTGCGTTATAAATATATCGCGCTATCGTTTCCCTCGTACGCCTTTTCGCTGTAAATCTGAGTCAACGTACGTGGTACGCGCTTGATGAAAATTAATAACGCAAATTAAAAATATGTATTTAATAACTTCGAATCTCGTTTTTCGTTGAACGATTACATTTAATTTTAAAGCAGATTAAATTTCAACTATAATCACATTTTGCCTTCCAATTAGATGCCTATGTTTAAAATGCTACAAATGCAATCTCGAGAGTTTCGTGAGATAAATGCAAATGCATCGCCATGCAATTTAGGCTAGCAAATATAAGTCGAACGCTCGGTGCATTTGAAGATTGCGTGCTCGCAGAGACCTCAATTGTAGTCTGCAATACAATCAACTTAGACGCGCTCACGTAGTGCGCTTTTTGCGCGATGCACCGAGAATAACAGTGAAAAAAATGACCTAAAAACCGCTCGTCTCTAATAAGCCGTGACTCATCAACCGTCTATTCACTTATCTGTCTAACCCAGGGGTTTCCAGGCTGCGACCCCGAGGAGATATATCCATGCGGACTCGAGCCACCCTCGTTGTTTCAGCGGTTAAGTGCGCTTAATGCGCTCCTACACACTAATAATAAGCGCCGCCGATCAATGACCAACGATAATTCGGGAAATTCCGCGTACACCTACAAGAAAGCGTTCCCGGCGATCGCGATTGATCAATCGTGAGATGCATGAAGAATTCTGTTAGTGAAAGCATAAAAAAATCCAATAGTTACGTAACCGTGTGCGCGCATACCAAGTGTTGAATTGCTTGCTCAACCAATTAACGTGACACTTGCGAGAACTCCCAATAGCGAACGCTTGATTGTGTAATAATTCGGCAAACAGAACAGACTTAAAAAAATAATAATCCTTGATTGCCTCTCTATTTTTTCCAGAAGGAAATTTCTTGCAATCGATTGAAGCTATCCAATAATAGCTTTGAAAACAGTTTATTATATGATTATTATTATCCAATTAATGTCTTAATCCGAGTTCACTATCGAGTTTTCATTTAACAACAAGAAAATCTGAACTTTCAAGAGTACTTGCCTTACAATCAGTGGATACTTCTGACTTTGTAAAATTTTCGATAAATAAATTTGAAGCAATGATCAGCTGAAAAGCTTCATAAGAAAATGTAATACTCGCACAAGTTAATTTCAGTTAATTCCAGATAACATAATTGTCGAGTATTAAATCATTGCTACATTAGGTATCTACGATTATCTGGAAACTTACATAACCGGCAAGACAGCGTGCTCTTTGACCGCGCGTGGAACTACTTGCTGGCGGCTGCATATTAATTAAAGTACAGCCAACTTCGCGGAGCGTTGAACGATTGACTGCTCTTGTCTCCACGGATAATGCCTGTGTTTGTTACGATACTGATTCGTTAGCGGGGAGCGATTGTCAACGAACGAGAGAGACGTGACGTAAGAGAAAGAGAGAGAGAGATAAGTGACGTGTATAACGCTTCCTGAAGCTTTAATGTATGTTTAAAAAAATAAACCGGTAGAACGGTATATCTCAGTTTTATTTCGTAGAATTTATTTATATCTTTCTCGTTAGGTAACGCGATCTACAGTGTACATTGAAAGCAAAATATGATTAACGTAGTAGAGAATTGAATGGAGCTTCGTGAAACGAAGCACGTAGTCAAAACCATTACTGTATCAAAGTAAATATAACGCGAATACAATTGCTCTATATGTATTCCAATACGTAACTTTAGATATCGTATTGATTTCCTTTCATATTAAGTTTCAAATTTTAAGTACCTCGTATCGAGTAATAAAATAAAGACGATTTGCGTTTCTACCATATTTCGATACATATTTAAATTCTATGTACTATATCTCCGTGTTGAAAAGGGTCCTCGCCGCAATCTCGAGATTTACGAGGCATTGTTAGGATATCATTTGCCAACGGCATGATATAATCGTCTATAAAATAGAAATATCGTCTAGTCTCTAGTCAGTAGATCGTGGCGGGGTCATAGTTCGAGAAATTAGCGTGTTCCAACGCTTTCTCCCGCGCCTCTCTCTCTCTCTCTCTCTCTCTCTCTCTCTCTCTCTCTCGATCTACTGGCTGCCCGGGCGGTCGTGTAATTTTGGGGACATCGCTTTTGCTCGGTGACATCATCCCGTCCCATTCCATTCCATTCGTTAATAATCGCCCGCTCCTTGCTGTGTACACACACACACATATACGCACACAGAAATAATGCCGATTCTGCTCCGATGTGTCCGTCCCCTGACATCATCGTCCATCAGAAACTCCCGTATGCTCCATTTGATCGCCGAACCGGCGGCCTTCGAAAATAGATTCGTTTTTGCGCGCCGCAACAGACCTGACACCCTTGGATATTTCCAATCCGATTTACGGCACATCGTTAAACGAGAGAGGTCTGTTTGTTCTTATTAAATACGACGGTGATGCGCACACGCGCTCGTCTCGCGGCATTTGCGAGGGATATTAATTGAAAATTTCCATACCCGCGGGAGATCTCAACGTGGATAAATGAAACGGCATTCGCAATTAATCAAAAGCATAGCTTTTTTGCCGGAGTGTCTTAATTAAAGTGAATACAATTGCAAACGTAATTAGAAATAGTAGCTAAACGAAAAATCGATTTTATCTCTCATTGTCTCCTGAAGTTTCACCGCAAAACTCTTTACGTTTATCGACACGTTATCCGTAGTAACAATCGA